>NC_091292.1:94047956-94347956 GCF_038502225.1 Cherax quadricarinatus
ATCCTCCAAGAGAAACCACGATTGAAATACTCGGAAGAGTACAAGAGGGTGTTCCTAGACAGAGACAGAACAAAATCAGAATGACAGCACCTGAGGGAGAGGACAAAAAAGCGAAAGGAGCTAGGAAAAGAGACAAGGATGGAACCAGCAGAGGTCAGTCAGAGCAGAACAGAACAGCAAGGGCAAGCACACACACAACTATTCTCAGAACCATACAACCTATCACACCATCCCAACACACACTACAATCCATACCCACAGCCTCCACCCAAAACCGAGCTATAGAATCCTACAGTATGCCACCAGGTCTCCCACCCTCACAGGCCCCCCAAACCACAGTGTTGGAAAGGAAACTGAAGGTATGGTACACAAACGCTGATGGAATAACAAATAAGTGGGAGGAGTGGCATGAAAGAGTCAAAGAAGCATCACCGGACATCATAGCTCTCACAGAAACCAAGCTTACAGGTATGATAACAGATGCCATCTTTCCAACGGGATACCAAATCCTGAGGAAAGACAGAGGGAACAGGGGGGGTGGAGGAGTGGCATTGCTGATCAAAAATCGCTGGAATTTTGATGAGCTGGAGAGAGGAGACAGCGGAGAAGAAAGTGATTACATAGCGGGAACGCTTCACTCTGGAGGTCCCAAGGTGGTAATAGCAGTGATATATAACCCACCACAGAACAGCAGGAGGCCAAGGCAAGAGTACGACGAGAGCAATAGAGCGATGGTTGACACACTGGCTAGAGTGGCCAGAAGAGCTCATGCATGCAGGGCAAAGCTCCTGATCATGGGTGACTTTAACCACAAGGAGATCGATTGGGAGAACTTGGACCCACATGGGGGCCAAGATACATGGAGGGCTAAGATGATGGAGGTGGTACTGGAAAACTTCATGTGCCAACACGTAAGGGACACTACAAGAGAGAGAGGAGAGGATGAACCAGCTAGGCTGGACTTAGTATTCACCTTGAGTAGTGCAGATATCGAGGACATCACATATGAAAGACCCCTTGGGGCCAGTGACCATGTGGTTTTAAGCTTCGAATACACAGTAGAGCTACAAGTGGAGGGAGAAGCAGGAAGGCCAGGACGAATGAAGCCAAACTACAAGAAAGGGGACTACACAGGAATAAGGAACTTCCTGAACGGGGTTCAGTGGGACAGAGAACTGGCAGGGAAGCCAGTTAATGAGATGATGGAATATGTAGCAACAAAATGCAAGGAGGCTGAGGAGAGGTTTGTACCCAAGGGTAACAGGAATAATGAAAAAGCCAGGATGAGCCCATGGTTTACCCAAAGGTGCAGGGAGGCAAAAACCAAGTGTGCTAGGGAATGGAAGAAATATAGAAGGCAAAGGACCCAGGAGAATAAGGAGAGCAGTCGTAGAGCCAGAAACGAATATGCACAGATAAGAAGGGAGGCCCAAAGACAATATGAAAACGACATAGCAGCAAAAGCCAAATCTGACCCGAAACTGTTGTACAGCCACATCAGGAGGAAAACAACAGTCAAGGACCAGGTAATCAGGCTAAGGAAGGAAGGAGGAGAGACAACAAGAAATGACCGTGAAGTATGTGAGGAACTCAACAAGAGATTCAAAGAAGTGTTCACAGAGGAGACAGAAGGGGCTCCAGAAAGACGGAGAGGTGGGGCACACCACCATGTGCTGGACACAGTGCACACAACCGAGGAAGAAGTGAAGAGGCTTCTGAGTGAGCTAGATACCTCAAAGGCAATGGGGCCAGATAACATCTCCCCATGGGTATTGAGAGAGGGAGCAGAGGCGCTGTGTGTACCCCTAACAACAATATTCAATACATCTATCAAAGCGGAGATTGCCTGAGGCATGGAAGACAGCAAATGTAGTCCCAATCTTTAAAAAAGGAGACAGACATGAAGCATTAAACTACAGACCAGTGTCACTGACATGTATAGTATGCAGAATCATGGAGAAGATTATCAGGAGAAGAGTGGTGGAACACCTAGAAAGGAACGATCTCATCAACAGCAGCCAACATGGTTTCAGGGACGGGAAATCCTGTGTCACAAACCTACTGGAGTTCTATGACATGGTGACAGCAGTAAGACAAGAGAGAGAGGGGTGGGTGGATTGCATTTTCTTGGACTGCAAGAAGGCGTTTGACACAGTTCCACACAAGAGATTGGTGCAAAAACTGGAGGACCAAGCAGGGATAACAGGGAAGGCACTACAATGGATCAGGGAATACTTGTCAGGAAGACAGCAGCGAGTCATGGTACGTGGCGAGGTGTCAGAGTGGGCACCTGTGACCAGCGGGGTCCCTCAGGGGTCAGTCCTAGGACCAGTGCTGTTTCTGGTATTTGTGAACGACATGACGGAAGGAATAGACTCTGAGGTGTCCCTGTTTGCAGATGACGTGAAGTTGATGAGAAGAATTCACTCGATCGAAGACCAGGCAGAACTACAAAGGGATCTGGACAGGCTGCAGACCTGGTCCAGCAATTGGCTCCTGGAGTTCAATCCCACCAAGTGCAAAGTCATGAAGATTGGGGAAGGGCAAAGAAGACCGCAGCCGGAGTACAGTCTAGGGGGCCAGAGACTACAAACCTCACTCAAGGAAAAAGATCTTGGGGTGAGTATAACACCAGGCACATCTCCTGAAGCGCACATCAACCAAATAACTGCTGCATCATATGGGCGCCTAGCAAACCTCAGAACAGCATTCCGACATCTTAATAAGGAATCATTCAGGACCCTGTACACCGTGTACGTTAGGCCCATATTGGAGTATGCGGCACCAGTTTGGAACCCATACCTAGCCAAGCACGTAAAGAAACTAGAGAAAGTGCAAAGGTTTGCAACAAGACTAGTCCCAGAGCTAAGAGGTATGTCCTACGAGGAGAGGTTAAGGGAAATCAACCTGACGACACTGGAGGACTGGAGAGATAGGGGGGACATGATAACGACATACAAAATACTGAGAGGAATTGACAAGGTGGACAAAGACAGGATGTTCCAGAGATTGGACACACTAACAAGGGGACACAGTTGGGAGTTGAAGACACAGATGAATCACAGGGATGTTAGGAAGTATTTCTTCAGCCACAGAGTAGTCAGTAAGTGGAATAGTTTGGGAAGCGATGTAGTGGAGGCAGGATCCATACATAGCTTTAAGCAGAGGTATGATAAAGCTCACGGCTCAGGGAGAGTGACCTAGTAGCGATCAGTGAAGAGGCGGGGCCAGGAGCTTGGACTCGACCCCCGCAACCTCAACTAGGTGAGTACACACACACACACACACACACACACACACACACACACACACACACACACACACACACACACACGCACACGCACACGCACACGCACACACTTCTTTATATTTAAGTGCGGAAAAACATTTTTTCCCAGTAAAGAGAACGTAAAAATGTTTTATAAAAAGTTTTGAGTGTTTGATGTTATCAGCACAACGTTAACTGGTGATCAATACACGAATGCTGTGCAACCATCAAAGGTCATAATGCCAAGTGAATATAATTAATTAATATGCACGTAAAATATGTTCAGTTGTGTTTTGTATAAAAAACAATATTGGCGGTGCATAATGAGTCCCGGACGGAGTTTGTTTCAGAGCAAACAACTCCAAACTTTATTTGGAAAACTATGTACAAGTTTAGACAAAGTTCAATAGTAATAATAATACAAATGATACCTTTATTGGATTTGCATTTTTCGTGTATCGAATTACTTTTATAAGCTTGGACATTATTTGCTGTTAATAAATAAAATGTGACTACTGCCTCTTTCTTAAAGCGGATTTTTTCGTATCTTGTTTTGTGAAGTAATGTTATTTAAATGTGAACAACATAAGTTCGTGTTACCTGCACTGTAGGACTCCTTCAAATCATCTTTCACTATACCAACACAGTGGTAGAGAGAGATGAGCATTTCTATTGAACCTTCATTTACAACGTTTCACCTACGCAGTGGGCTCTGTCTATGACTTGATAAAACCCACTTCATGGGCGAAACGTCGTCAATAAAGATACCATATAACTATTTGTCACTCATGTTACTACATAAGTAGATCAGTGTTGAGTATGCAACACCAGCTAAGAATGCCGCGCCTTGCAATGCACACAAACTACAGAAGACCTCACAATAAACCAGAGTGTAGCCTCCACAGAAGACAACAGAATGAGGTAGAAATCCACAACTGAGGAAGTGTTAAAGTTTATTACAAAATGGCCGTGTCGTTTTTGGTAGAATATTGCAAATCACTACAGGAAATGAGGTAAAACAAAAAAAAAGTGGTAAAGAAACGACACCAGAGCAAAATGGAAACATTCCTTGAAATGACGTTTTGGCTGGGAAACCCAGCTTTTTCAAATCTTAAGTAAAGTTTGTTCACCAAACGAAACAGTGTTTCAGTAATGGTTTCAGTATTAGGTAAAAGGACATGTGACTAATAAGACATTTACTCTGGTAACGTTTCTCACCAGATTTGTCAAGCTAGTACGAGAAATACAATGCCTGGATACATTATACAGTACAGTGTGTGGTTTAGAAAGACACGTAAGCAAACACTATGACATATTTATTAGAAAACGTTTCGGTCCTGGGACCTTGATCACTTCTAACATACAGAGGTAGAAAGACATTATATATATAGGCGGAGAGTGAGATGTGACGCACGTGACCTGAGGAATGTCATAAGAACATAAGAATGGAGGAACACTGTAGAAGGCCTACTGGCCCATGCGAGGCAGGTCCTTATCAAAACAACCTCTGCCTATGATGAGGACCAGTAGACGATGAAATCATGTGACTCCTGTGTTGTTGGGTTGGTGCTGCTTAAGTATCATGTATGCCAATGTTTTTGAAATTTTGTAGTTTCCAGTGTTGCGTTCTATAGTGTCGGTGACGGTGATTAATGAGGCTTCTAGGCACCGTCGGCGTCTGAGGTCTGGTTCGGTGAGAACGAGTTGTGCCTCGTTCCAGTTCATCAAATGCCCCGTGGAGTCTGTGGAGGACACAGGCGTACCTTACATCGTCTCTGTTAGAGGCATTTCGATGCTCATTCAGGCGGACTGCAAGATCTCTGCCTGTCTCGCCTACATATTTCTTGGGACAGAACCCACAGGGGATAGTGTAGACGCCTGCTGTAGAAGTTAGAGGTGTGGGGCTGCGTTTAGTAGTGAGGTCTTTGATAGAGGATGTGTTTATGGTGGAAACGTTGATGTTACTCATAGCAAGTGCCCGGCGAGTATTCGTGGCAACATCGCCACATGGGAGTACTATGAACTGTTTAGGGGGCTGTTCCATGGGCGGTTTGTTGAGGATAGCTTGTGCCTTGAGTCTGCAATCTCGGATGAAGAAAGATGGGAACTGAAGACGTGTAAAGGCTTGTGTTATGTAAGTGCATTCTTCTTCTAGAAAACAAGGGCTGGAGATGCGAAGAGCTCTCAAGAAGAAGCCAATGAGGACTCCTCTCTTAGTGCGGGTATCTTGGTGTGAATAAAAGTGTATAAGATCGTCCTTGTTGGTAGGTTTTCTATACACTTTGAAGAGAAGTTTGTCACTGTCGGGAGATCTGCACAGTAGAACGTCGAGGAAAGGAAGTTTGCCATCATTTTCGAGTTCAAGTGTAAACTTTATTGATGATTCAACATTCTGAGACAGAGGCTCACTGAAAACCACGACCTCCCTTTACCTCTTCTAGATTTCATCAATCTAGTGGAACTGTGTGTTAATTTCAACTTCTTCAAGTATCAGGACAACTGTTACAAACAATGCTTTGGGATGGCAATGGGCAGCCCGCTCAGTGCTGTGCTTGCCAACCTCTTCATGGAAAACTTGGAGACAGAGAAATTCAGCACCCTCATTCCCAACACCGTTACCTGGCTAAGATACGTTGATGATATATTGGTTTTCTATCCAAGACGTCTCAATATCCAGGCCCTTCTCAACAAGATCAATGCAGTTGAACCATCAATAAAGTTTACACTTGAACTCGAAAATGATGGCAAACTTCCTTTCCTCGACGTTCTACTGTGCAGATCTCCCGACAGTGACAAACTTCTCTTCAAAGTGTATAGAAAACCTACCAACAAGGACGATCTTATACACTTTTATTCACACCAAGATTCCCGCACTAAGAGAGGAGTCCTCATTGGCTTCTTCTTGAGAGCTCTTCGCATCTCCAGCCCTTGTTTTCTAGAAGAATGCACTTACATAACACAAGCCTTTACACGTCTTCAGTTCCCATCTTTCTTCATCCGAGATTGCAGACTCAAGGCACAAGCTATCCTGAACATTAAAATGGTATAAAATACCGACTGATTGTTAGGTAAGACACATATGCAACAGTTAGGTATCTTTATTTTGTAGTAATGATAATCTTTGTGTACGATGATTTCAAGTGATGGTGGAACAGGAGAGTTCAGTAGATTTAGGGAACACCTTTTCTGCAACACATGGGAATCTTTATTGAAGAAACGTTTCGCCACACAGTGGCTTCATCAGTCCAATACAAAGTAGAAATGGGTAAGGAGAGTAGAAGTATGAGGTAATCAGTCCCTCAACCTGGATTCGATGTGTTCAGTCCATCACTCTTGTAGTAAGTGCAGCATAGGGCCAGAGAGGTGGCTTATATACTGCGGTGAGATGAGTCGGTTTTCAAAACCATTCATCACATCTGTCAGACACTGCAACATCATGGAATCTTGGTACAAAGACTTCAACGCTTGCCCAAACCTTTGGACGATAACCTACTTACATTAGTGGCAGGTCCCACTAAGATCCCGCCTCCTCCTGCTTCAACTCATCTCACCGCAGTATATAAGCCACCTCTCTGGCCCTATGCTGCACTTACTACAAGAGTGATGGACTGAACACATCGAATCCAGGTTGAGGGACTGATTACCTCATACTTCTACTCTCCTTACCCATTTCTACTTTGTATTGGACTGATGAAGCCACTGTGTGGCGAAACGTTTCTTCAATAAAGATTCCCATGTGTTGCATAAGTGTCTCAATTCTTCAACTTGTCGGTTTTCAAAACCATTCATCACAACACCTTTTCTGCTAGGCAATCTTAAGTAGGCTGTGAGCGCAGAGAGGGACGCTCAAGTAACGTATACTTAAAATGTTCACTGTGTTGCAACGACAAGATGATTAAGTCTACTGAAAATATTAGGTAAGTGCATACACGTACAACTAATAAGACAATTACTGCGGCAACGTTTCACTCACTAAGAACTTTCCCAAGCCAGTGCAGAGTACAGTGTACGGACGCTTTAGTTTCCCGTTTTCTGTCCTTCAGGCGAGACATTCCTGTACATAGTAGTATATATGAATATAAAGACGTATGCACATTCGAGATATTTTATTGAATGAATTTAAAAAAAAAGCCAACAGTGGCAAAATGTCTAATATAATGTCTTAAATGTGCATTAGTGTCTTTATTTCCACCATCAAGAGTGCCCCTCCTTTCGGACACCTTACCTTACTCCCTTTTTATGTTGTATACAGGCGATGTTTGTATTAGCTTGTCAAAACTAGTGAATAAAACGTAACAATAATAATACCTTATTAGTTGCACATGTATCTAGTTAACGTATATTGTCGATAGTCTTAAGTACCAGAGATTTACATTCTGCCATAATGTCATTTAATCAGATCTCTACAGATTAGAAAATGTTGTGACCGTAGGGGTGTTCAAAGTTTCATGTGACAAGAACATATCGTTATAAAAAAGAATATAAAAAATCAATGGAAAATGAAAATAGTTTTTTATGCATCCCCGGAATGCCCTCCAGGTAGGCATAGCGGAAAAATAACTAAATGATGGAAAATAAGGCAAGAAGGCAGCAGATAGAGAACAGATATTTGGTATGGCAGTGGAACACTGTTAGGAAAACTTTTACATTACAGATTAATAAAGACGTGGAATGAACAAGAGAACTATCAATATATCCACCGTGAATATATAATCAACCAGAAGTCATAAGGTGGGACTAAGAACTGGAGCTCAGTACCCACAAGTTTAATTGTATATTCTAAATGAGAGAACATTCAAGAATAAAAAAAAAATGAGAACAAAAGGCCACAAATGTAATTTCAGAAAAAAGTTTGCTGGACATATACTGGACAGTATTTCAGTTTAGGGATTGAATGATGGATTACCGGAATGGGATTCACGAAGAAGTGGCATATTTCACAACCACTGCAAGCCTTTAACAAATTAAACTCTAAATAATGAGACACCCGATCAACTTGGCTGTGATGGATATGTGGGGCAGTGGGCTACCAGTAGCAACAGGCTGGTTTACCAGGCAAACACCAGATGAGCCTGGCCCATGGACGGGCTCCGGGGGTAGAAAATCTTCTACGAGTAGAAAAAGCAAAATTATCACTGATTTATATATGCTATCTTAGAGGAACATTTTGATGCCGACCTTCTTAGTACAATTTCGCGGTTTTTTAAGAAATTTAGGTAATTGTAATATATTGGTAAAATTCTCCACGCTTGACTTTATGCGGTAGCAGCTGTTTGAATGTTAATAATTATATTTTCAGATTCAACCTTTATTCAGAAACATTCAGTAAAAGGCACATTTTAGTGTTAGTCACAACATTGGAAGCTGACTGTACCTAAGTACGATAACTCGCACTATATCATTACAGTTATCAAATCTTATGTAAGATGAGGAAGATATAGTAATATCAAGTTGTAAACATTGATCATATGGGACTCTGGCTCTAATTAAAATTTGTTGGCGGCAAATGCGGTAACGTGAAGCACCTCGTCGGTAGCCGTCAAAAGAAAAACCTTGATGGCTTCTTAGATATTGTGGGCCACCCGGGCGTGGGTTGAGCCGACCTTCCATCCATCCAACAAGGGCTGACCAGGCGAGCACAATGACAGCATGGGTAGATGGCTAAACCGGGAGTGGGAAGTTGGGGGACCCCGTCAAACTTGTTCAGGGTGGATTTCAGTTGATCAGTTTCAGTACTCAAATGTGACATGCGTGTGATGTTCAGGTATACATCTTAAGGAAAAATATTGTCACTCGATAACCCATCGTCATGATACCTTCCTTGTTGTCTTGGATCTTTACTTCAATGCACAATATGGAACATTCTCTTCTGAAACATTAGTAAAACGAAGTGTGCATTGGTTGGTCACTTTATAGTTTTTTTTTTTATTTGTGTAAACCGATTTATATTAAATGTATCAAAGAGAGAGGGTGGAAGCACTTGACTTGTACTCGTTGGAACGCAGGAGGGAGAGATATATCATAATCTACACTTGGAAAATCTTGGAAGGAATGGTCCCAAATCTGCACACAGAAATCACTCCCTACGAAAGTAAAAGACTGGGCAGGCGATGCAAAATGCCCCCAATAAAAAGTAGGGGCGCCATTGGTACACTAAGAGAAAACACCATAAGTGTCCGGGGCCCAAAACTGTTCAACAGCCTCCCATCAAGCATTAGGGGAATTGCCAATAAACCCCTGGCTGCCTTCAAGAGAGAGCTGGACAGATACCTAAAGTCAGTGCCGGATCAGCCGGGCTGTGGCTCGTACGTTGGACTGCGTGCGGCCAGCAGTAACAGCCTAGTTGATCAGGCCCTGATCCATCGGGAGGCCTGGTCATGGACCGGGCCGCGGGGGCGTTGATCCCCGGAATAACCTCCAGGTAACCAAGGCCGGGGTTCCACAAGTAGACATTGAGAGGTAGAAAGTGGATGGTTCACTTGTTTGTCTGTGCAAGACTGTGGTACGTTCTCTTACCCGTTTTCTGTGGTGTGTTGGTGAGACTTGGAATATGAGCTACCTCTCCCTCACATGCCACCAAATCCCCTCCCTCCCTCCCTCCCTCCCTCCCTCCCTCTTGACTAAAGCATAGGAGTTGTAAGGAGGGGGGTCCGGACTGGGTAGGATTTATTTTTCTCTCCACGAGCTATTCTTTTCTCGTGAGAGCCCCCCCCCCTCCCATTCCTCACTTAGGAATGCTTTGATGCCGGTGAGGGGCTCTTGATTCGAGGAACTGAACTGCAAGAAACCCCTCTGGCGTGCCCTAAGTACACTATGGAGAAGCTTGGATATGGGTGAAATTCCAGTCACTTAAAACAACGGATATAGCCCCACTCCATAAAGGTGGCAGCAAAGCATTAGCTAAGAACTATAGACCAATAGCTCTGACGTCCCGCATAAAAATCGTTGAAAGAGTGCTAAGAAGCAGGATTGCAAATCACCTGGATTCCCAAAATCTGCACAATCCAGGGCAACATGGGTCCAGGGCAGGTCGCTCCTGCCTCTCACAACTACTGGATCACTATGATATGGCCTTGGATGCACTGGAAGAAAATCAGAATGCAGATGTAATATACACAGACTTTACAAATGCGATCATGGCGTAATAGCGCACAAAATACGTGCTAAAGGAATAACTGGGAAAGTGGGGAGATGGATCTTCAACTCCCTAACAAATCGGAGGCTGCCATAGTGAAGAGCTCTGTCCCACAAGGCACAGTACTCGCCCCCCATCTTATTCCTCACCCTCATATCAGACATAGACAGAGATATACACCACAGCACCGTATCATCCTTTGCGGATGATACTAGGATCTGCATGAGGCTGTCGGTTAACCGGTTAACCTCCAAGAAGATATAAACAAAGTTTTCCAGTGGGCAACGGAAAACAATATGATGTTCAATGAGGACAAATTCCAACTACTCCGTTATGGAAAGCTGGAGGAGATAATAACTAGAACAGAGTATACTACAAGCTCTGGCCATACAATAGAGCGGAAAAATAATGTAAGGGACCTGGGAGTAGTAATGTGTGAGGATCTCACTTTCAAGGATCACAACAGTGCCACGATCACAAGTGCAAAGAAAACGATAGGATGGATAATGCGAACGTTCAAAACGAGAGATGCCGAGCCAATGGTGATCCTTTTCAAATCACTTGTTCTCTCTAGGTTGGAATACTGCTGTACATTAACATCTCCATTCAAAGCAGATGAAATCGCAGATCTAGAGAGTGTACAGAGATCCTTTAATGCACGTATAAGTTCTGTCAAGCACCTTAACTACTGGGAACGCTTGGAAGCACTTGACTTGTACTCGTTGGAACGCAGGAGGGAGAGATATATCATAATCTACACTTGGAAAATCTTGGAAGGAATGGTCCCGAATCTGCACACAGAAATCACTCCCTACGAAAGTAAAAGACTGAGCTGGCCATGCAAAATGCCCCCAATTAAAAGTAGGGGCCCCATTGGTACACTAAGAGAAAACACCGTAAGTGTCCAGGGTCCAAGACTGTTCAACAGCCTCCCATCAAGCATTAGGGGAATTACCAATAAATTACCCCTGGCTGTCTTCAAGAGAGAGCTAGACAGATACCTAAAGTCAGTGCCGGATCAGCCGGGCTGTGGCTCGTACGTTGGACTGCGTGCGGCCAGCAGTAACAGCCTGGTTGATCAGGCCCTGATCCACCGGGAGGCCTGGTCATGGGCCGGGCCGCGGGGGCGTTGATCCCCGGAATAACCTCCAGGTAACCACCCTTCCCTTCCTTGGATCAAACCTGAATGTCTCCTATTCCCAGGCGCTATGTGACACGGACAGGTTTAGCGCTTTCCCGTGAATAAAATAAAATGAAATTCGTGATTCGGTCGCACACTGAAATCGTAATTATTCATAGTTTTTATCTAGCATTTTAAATAACATAAAAAATATTAACCAAAAAGTCATCTGAAATGATTAAGGTATACTTTTGATACCTCTTTGACTGTCCTGGGATTGTCTGGTGCTTTTGAATTTAATTTAGTGTGGTCAATAATGTTAAATTTCGTCAGAACGACAATTATCGATTGCATACTTATTCTGATTCATAGTTCAAATATTTCCGCTGTTGATCCACAGCTCTTTTGTTTGGCCGCCCTGAACTTGGTATAGTTCTTATGGATCTTTTTTTTGTGAAATCAAGGGAATGAACTAGACTTATATAGTTCTTCGTTTAACAGTTGTATTTAATTGCAAATTCCAAGTTTACCTATTAATATATTTTTTATTTGTCAAGTGGATCGAACTAGACGAAAAGGTGATGGAGGTAAACACTATACACAGTTTCAAGAGTAGGCATGATTGGGGCCTGGAAGGCAGGAATCTGTAAAGCAGGTCGACGAAAGGGCTAGGCCGGGAGCTGTGATTCAACCCTTGTAAACATGACTAATTACACTGCTTCTCCGACAAGCACAAGTTTGGTCATCATGCCTCCAGGTGCTAGGGCATGATGGCAACCGTGTAAGTGTAATTTAAATTAAGGTGGAAGGTACCTGTGTGTGGTGGCGTATGTGGCTAGTGCTACATCAGGCCTTCGTGGGCAAAACCCTCAATTGAAATAATTTACAAGACAATGATCGCAAGTTTTTTTTTTTTTTTTACTACTATCAGTAAATATGTTTCCAGAGAGCTTGCCTTTATAATCAGATTCTTTAACGATATAAAATTACTTTTAAATTTCAGGCTATAATTTTCATTAATTAATCATTAAATATTTTATAACAAAATGCGCGAGTTGAATAGCACCGTGCTACATTGGCAGTGATATTTCTTCCATATTAAAAATAACTTACTCATACACTAAGTTAACTTCAGGTACTCCTAGTGAAGTAGGTGTAAGTATTCTTAGCTTATTCATGCATTTAATTTACGCTTCTCGATATTTTGTCGTGTAACAATGGTTATAAATGACCATAATTTTTAAAGGGGTGGACCGATAAGCCAGCGGAAGGCCTCGGTCAGATGACCAAAAGCTCCAAAGGCGGGTCATCATCTGACTAAGACCCGCGTCAGGAAACATTTGTCCTGTTTCCTGACGAACCTTACCTAACCTAACCTAACCTAGCTTCTCGATAAGTTGCCAGATGTGGCGGAACCTCACATACATAGAAAACGGTTCTCACGAGACCGCAATTTTCCCAGTCACCAATTGCCAGATTTAATGGTTCTTGCTCGCAGTATTTTATATTAACCCTAGACGCCGGAAATAAATTTGGAGTTAAGCTTTTACACACACAACCCGCATTTAAGAGAGGGAAAGCAATGGCGACGCTTTCGGTCCGACTTGGACCATTGACAAGTGTGACTTGTCGAATGTTAATGGTGCAAGTCGGCCAGGAACGTCAATTCTTTCTTATGACTTTTTACTCAGTGAGGTTTTTATTTGATAAGACAAGATGTAGTGTGGATAGTGTTGGAGTTGTAATTAGCTAGATGAGTGGCTGAACCATGTAAATATTTAAAACTGAACCGTTCCTAGTAATTTAAATGTTGTAGTGGAAGTAATACTTGTGTTGAACCACGGGCCACGTAGAGCCAATAAAACTTTTGAATTACTTTATTCACTGAAACGGAGGAGAGATACATGATAATATATACCTGGAAAGTACTCTAGGGGCTTGTTTCAAATCTGCACACTACCATAACAAGATACTGATATGATATGTATAGGACAAAGTGCAAAATAAAGCCAGTGAAAAGCAGGGGCGCCGTGGGCACAATAAGAGAACAATGTATCGATGTCCGTGGCCCTGACTAATCAATATCTTACCAAAAGATATCAGAAAGTGCTGGGACAAGTGTAGAAGTCTTCAAGAGGAAACAGGACAAGTATTTTTACCAGGTGCCAGATCAACCAGGCTGTGAGGAATATGTGGGCCGGCTGGCCGTCAGCAGCAATAGCCTGGTTGACCAGGCAAGCACCAGACGCGCCTGGCCCAAGGCCGAGCTCCGGAAATAGAAAAACTCTAGAAACTCATTAAAGGTAAAAAAAAAAAATGCTTTCAGTTATAGAGTAGGAAGGGTGGGAATACAGTCTAGATTTAGATATCGCCATTCAGTATGGTTTGTGATGGCCGTGATTGTCAAATAGGTAAATAATAATGAGAGCCATCACTACAGTTGCGCAACCGCTAGACGAAACCTAGCACATTATACGTATTATGAAGTGGGTGCAGGAGTACCGCACCACTCCAGCACACTTGAAATGTTTTTTTTTTTTTTACCCTCCAATCCCCCCATCATCTTTCTCGTTACGGGAGCTTCAAAAGTTTCGTTTCAACCGCGGCTGGACTTACTATCATTTGAGATGATAATCCTCAAGCAATAGTAACCCCAGTTCTGCTGGAACGAAACCATGCAACCCTACCGTCTGACATCTTTATTGCGATACAAAAGTCTCCAGCTCAGCCCTACACGTTATACATTATATGATGGAATATGTAAGAGGAAACCTGTTACTTTACATTATGTGATAAAATATGACAGGAAAATATAGTGACTTTTTATTCCCATGATGCAACTGTAATCTAGAATTGAGTAGCAGCACACTGCTGATGTGTCTAGCTTTGCTAAATAAAGTCTTCCCGCGTCTCTGGAAGGACACCCAGAGTTTTGTTGCCCATGTGTGGCGCTAAGTTTGATTTGATAAACGGTGATGGTGCCCACACCTGGTTGTCAGTGGAGATCAACGCAGGAAGACGACTTTTCGTCTCATTAATGTAGCTGCAGTGGAGCGACTCTTACTTAATATATATTTGGCGGGGAAGACGGTGCGCGGTATCACAGGAGAAGTCATAGGTAGCGACAAGAGAAAGTGGTGATAATCGGCAGTGGTGGGAGACGCGGAGGAGCCTCATTGATCAGGCGGTTACCATAGCGACGCTCCCCCCTGCCTCCCCTCAGCACGTACGCTCCTAGCGGCAGCGCCACGCACCATAACACTCACACTTACCAAACATCTACTTAGCAAGTGCCACACCTGATGATTACTGATAAGCTCGACACGCTAAGGTGGTGACTGTAAGTGCGACGAGGCTTTAGGACTGGAGTGTTGCGTAAGAGAGGCAGTGACGCCAGTAAGTGCGTTGGTGTTGATGCTGGCGTAGTGTTGGTGCTGAGTGTCTAGTGCTCATGTTGTACAGTACTCGCGCCACCTGGCAATGTGCGGGAGAGAGACGAGTTGTATGCGCTGCTACAAGTGTGACATGTACAGTGAAGGGTGCCCTGCCTCACACTAGGTGTGGGCAGCGGTGTAAGGCAAGAGGGAGGAATGCGCATGTACCAGGGGCCATTACCGCCGCCAGGGGGGCTGCCCCTGCCTGCCCGCCGTGGCGGCGGCGGCAGCAGCAGCAGGGCATCACAACATCTGCCCACCCTCCGTGCCCATCACCATCATCACCGTCCTCTTCCTCTACCTTCACGTACCCACCACCACCACCACCATCACCACCACCACCATTACCACAGGACTGGCCATGGCCACAGCCACCATCACCACCACCATAGCTCCAATAATTCTCAAGGTAGGCGTATTGTCACTGGTTATCATACAAGTCTCAGTCAAATTTAAATCTCCATAAAGTTTTTAATGAGGTGCTCAAAAAAAAAAAAAACACGAGGCAATAATGTACAAAATAAAGTCAGTGTGATAATGGTAAGTAAATACAATTAACTGAAAAAGGTTCCATATACACGGAGCTCATTAAATGTATGAAATAAACCCAGTTGAATTCTAAATTTTAAGGTATATTTAGAAGTGTTCATAATAAAATGCCGTATTTGAGCTCATAAGAAGTCGATTGGTAATAGCACTGGTCCTGGGCTTATTTTGGCGGTAAATTCTAGTTTAAAATGTATGATATTAAGTTGGTTGTGCCAGTGAGAGAGTTTTGTTGTGCAGTTGGAAAAGCTAAATAAGCCTACAATAACCTAACGTAAGAGTTGCCAAACTTACTCCGTTATCAGCAGGACTAGAAACGGCATGTCTTTGTTTACATTTACTGTGACTAGGCGCATTGACTACTTCCATGATGTAGACACCTTGTATGTACAGTACTACTCTCTAGTACAGTATGTAGTAATGTCCGAGTCCTACTTAGGATAAAAACTGAATAATGGTCGTCAGTTGGATTATGTAGAATTTATAGGTATGGCTACCGTACAATAGCATGGGTGTAAATTATCATGCAAATGTATAAGGATGGATGACAAAGCTATATGCACATATTAGAAATATTATGAAGAAAGAAATGTGCATTCCTTTGAAATGCTTCGAATGACGGGCAGCATCTTAAGTGTGTACATGTGGATGAAAGGGTTTTATAGTTGTGTGTGTGTGTGTGTGTGTGTGTGTGTGTGTGTGCGTGCGTGCGTGCGTGCGTGCGTGCGTGCGTGCGTGCGTGCGTGTGTGCGTGTGTGTGTGTGTGTGTGCGTGTGTGTGTGTGTGTGTGTGTGTGTGTGTGTGTGTGTGTGTGTGTGTGTGTGTGTGTGTGTGTGTGTGCGTGTGCGTGTGTGCGCGTGTGTGCGTACACACACACACACACACACACACACACACACACACACACACACACACATACATACATACATACATACATACATACATACATACATTCACATTCACTTAGACTGAAGTTTTGCATTGTGGATAAAGTACTGTGTACTCTGATGCCAAGTTTGCATGTTTGAGTCCTGCTGTGGACAGAGAGATAGGGTTTATATGTATGTATGTATGTGTTGACCAGGTACAGCCAGTAATTGTTGAGTGTGGGCAAATAGGTCTTTTGCAGTAACCTTTAATTAATCTTATGTTTTTAAATGTGATTACAGTACCGTACTTTGTGAACATCCTGCCTGTGTATATCCCAAATTGTAAATAATTAGTAATTAACTGTGAGAGAGAGAACCGTTACAATTCATCATTTATTATATTAGTGGGATATGGAAATTTGTAAAATGTTTGTAAGATTGCAGTTTTTTCTGTCTTGTGAACATTTTAGTTGGCAGGTAAATTTACATACCTTCAGAATGCAGTACTCTTCTCATTGCTTTCCTTTGTTTCTTAATCGAGTAGTTCTTATTAGTGCATTACCTATATTTCCTTTCCATTTCAAGAGGCATGGTCTGAAATTGGCACCATTAGCAGATACTGTGTTATCAACATTTTGTATTTTTACATTACATTTTGTATATTTTATGTAATGTGCTGAGTTTATCATTTTCTAAAAGCCACTTAAGGAGAGAGGAGAGACAAGGCTGCTTTGTACTGTATAAATATTACAATTAGAAGTGAGAAAACTTTTATTTGTGTTATTGTAATAAAATTACAGTACACATAATGTACTTTCACATAGTTACCATACACTTTAAGTGAACTGCTTTGCATAAAATGTGCAACATTATGTTAACTTGTTTCCATATTTACTTTCAGACAAAAATCTGGAGATGTCTCGCTCAAAGCAGTCAAAAGCACTGTAAGTATTATAAGATCCAATTTTCTTTCTTTTTGATATTATGAGGCTTTTATTAATAATTTGGTTGATTGTCATTGCCTTGTCTTGTAGAAGTATATTTTATGTATTCATCCATAGTTAGTTTTGAAATATTTTTATTTAGAGTGAATCAAAGGGAAATGGTCATGGATAATATTTCCTTCATTTCAGTGATGAAAGTCATGCCAATGAACTCATTCTCTCTGAGGACAGCGATGACGACATGGTAATTAACTACAGTACATATAGTATATAATAGCAGTCATTTGCTTTTAAGTGATTAAAGTTATTTATATATTTTTTAGCTGCTTTGATAACTTTTATTTAATGGTAGAACAGTGATAGTACAGTAACTTATTGACATAAGTTTAAAATGAAAATATTTTGCATGTTATGTACTTTCATATTTTTAATTTATCATTGTAATATTTTGGGGTTGAGAAAATGTAATTATGTTTGAAACCTTCAGATATTTTCTCATGTTTATGTATTGTTCTATATTGTAAGTGTACTTTATATAACAGGAAAGGTATAGTAAATGGCAGACAGTGTCTAGCTTGACCCATCTTGGTACTCCTAACTTATTGTATTATTATTGTACTTTACATAGCAGGCAAGGAGTGGTGCATTAGTAAATAACAGGCCAGTGTCTAACTCGGCCCAGTTTGGTACTCCTGCTAGCCAGCTACAGTCTTCTATAGGGGCACCTTCAAACTCCATCCCCCCACTGTCACCAATTTCACCAAAGACTTCAGAAGAATCATCCTCTTCAGACGATACCAGTGATGATTCAGATGTGTCTTCCAATAATACGTCTGATGATGACCAACCAGAGTACTCCCCTAAGGTGAGTCAAAGCAGTTTAGGCACTGCTCTAAGATGTATCTAATTCAAATAGGAAAATGTTAATACAGTACGTATCTAGATCAAAAAGCTGTATGTGAAGTTACCTTTATTCAAGTACATTTACTGTACTTTTTTTTTTAATATATCAGAAATCTCCCACAGATGAGCCTGGCCCAAGGCCAGGTTCTGGGAGTAGGAAGACTCTCAGAACTCATCGAAGGTATAAAGATATACAGTAGGGCCCCGCTTTATGGTGTTCCGCTAATACGAACATTTCACATTATAACCAAAACTCCCTAGACGGCTCCCCCCACCTGACATTCTAATATGGTCACCGCACTCCCTGAGTACTGTGTCTCTCCATTATGTGTGGAAACTTTTCAAATTTTCAAGTACAGTAGGGCCCCACTTATACAGCAGGTTAGGTTCCAGACTACCGGCAGAAAGCGGAATGGCATTTGTTTCCCCTTAACCCTTAAACTGTCCAAACGTAGATCTACATTGATGTGCGTAGTGCTCCGACCTTGATTTTTTCCATTTGAAAGCACGTAATATTGGACGTAGATCTACGTTCGGAGCACTACGCACGTCAACATAGATCTTTGTTTGAACAGTTTAAGGGTTAAAAATGCCAGATAATAAGTTTACATTAACATATGTAAGTTAGCAATAGAACTAGGCATTAAAAAACAATAAAAAGTAAAATACACACACAGTACGCTCATTACTTACCTCAAAATATTTGTAGTCATAATGTAGGGTGAAAAGTGAGTAGTGTTTATTGTAAGAAGTCAGGTGTGGTAGGTATGGTAGCCCACAAGGCCAACCCACTCACAGGTAATATGCTACGACACTTAAAGCGCCCTAGAACCATAAGATGCATGTAGTATTCACTCATTACTTACCTTAAAATATTTGTGGTCCTAATGGTCGTAATATAGGGTGCAAGGTGAATAGTACAGTGGAACCCCGAATATCGGCTGCTGCGTTGATCGGCCGATTCGTATTTAGGCCAGTCTTTGGGCTGAAATTTTGCTCCATATTTTGACCGGTACTTCATAAATCAGCTGTATTATATGCGTCAGCCCGCCTCCTGCCGGAACGCCGCTGCGTAGGTGAGTCAGCCTCTCTTGTGTCTTTCGGTGAATGAGCATATACTCTGCACATACATCCAAACATTTCCTTAAAATCCATTGGGTTTTGTGCTTGTTTATTAAGTGTGACTGTGGAATAAGCCACCATGGGCCCAAAGAAAGTTCCTAGTGCCAGCCCTTTGGTAAAGAAAGTGAGAAACAGAATAGAATTTAAGAAAGAAGTTATTGAAAAATATGAGTGTGGTGTTCGAGTGCTAGAACTTGCCAGGATGTATGGGAAATCCAAATCAACAGTCACTTATATCATGGCAAAAAAAAGAACAAATCAAGAAAGCTGATGTGGTGAAACGGGTAAACAAGTTAACGAAAAAGAGATCACAAACAAAGGAAGATGTGGAGAAGTTGTTGTGGATTAGAGAAAAACAGTTGCATGCGGATCTTGTAAAGAAAATGCCTGGAACTAGTGCTGTTAGTGAATTTAAGGCCAGCAGAGGCTGCTGTGACAGATTTAAGAAGTGTAGTGGCATACACAGTGTTGTAAGGCATGGTGAGGCTGTAAGTTCAGACAAACATGTGGCTGAAAAATTTGTGCAGGAATTCGAGGGATACATAGAGACTGAAGAATTGCACCGCCAACAAGTGTTCAGTTGTCACGAAACAGGCCCCTTTTGGAAGAAAATGCCAAAGAGGACCTATATCGTGCAGGAGGAAAAGGCACTTCCTGGACACAAGCCTATGAAGGATAGGCTAACTTCTTTTGTTCTGCGCTAATGCTAGTGGGGATTTCAAAGTGATGCCTTTACTGGTGTATCACTCTGAAAATCCCAGAATGTTCAAGAAAAACAATGTTGTGTGTGATGTGGAGGGCTAACAGTAAGGCATGGGTCACAAGGCAAATTTTCATTGACTGGGTCCATGAAGTGTTTGGCCTGAGTATGAAAAAATACCTACAGGAAAATTAATTGCCACTCAATTGCCTCCTGGTAATGGACAGTGCTCCTGCTCATCCTCCAAACTTGGTAGACCAATTGTCTAGGGATTTCAGTTTTATAACAGTTCTTGCCTCTAACACCACTTCTCTCATCCAGCCCATGGACCAGCAGGTCATTTCTAACTTCAAAAAACTCTACACAAAAGCAGTATTTCAAGGTGCTTTGAAGTGACCTCGGACACTGAATTGATCCTAAGAGAGTTCTGGAGGAATCAATTCAGTATCTACAACTGCATAAGCCTTATAGGTAAGGCTTGGCAAGGAGTGACTTCCAGGACTTTGAACTCTTCTTGGAGAAAATTGTGGCCAGAATGTGTCCTCCAGAGGATTTTGAAAGGTTTGAGGCTGACCCTGATGACCCTGTGCCTGTGTCTTTGGGGAAGTCCATGGGGTTGGATGTGAGTGGCGAGGATGTGGAAGAGTCAGTGGAGGATCACAGGGAAGAGCTAACCACTGAAGAGCTGCAACACTTTCAACTGGAACAGCAACAGACCACAGCTGAAGAAATTGCTTCAGAGGAGGAGGAAGAGAGAGGGAAGGAGGTGTCTTCTTCAGAGATTAAGGAGATTTGTGCAATGTGAAGTAGGGTGCAAGTTTTTGCTGAGAAATATCACCCTAACCAAGCTGAAACAAGCCATATCTGCAACATGCTTAGTGATAAAACCTTGGCCCACTTCAGGCAGATCTTAAAAGGTACCAGAAACAGACCTCTCTGGACAGTTTTTTTTTTTGTGCGACAGGGGTCCAGTGACACTCAGGCTGGTCCTAGTGCCATTTAAAAACAAAGAAGGGAAGTAACCCCAGAGAAGGACTTGATACCTAAAGTCCTTATGGAGGGGGATTCCCCTTCCAACCAATAACCTCTCCTCCTCTCTCTCCCCTCCTCCCTGTCTTTCATACGCCAACAAGTCTTCAATACAGGTATGGAATAACGATTTAAATACAGTGTACCCCCGGTTAACGATATTTTTTCATTCCAGAAGTATGTTCAGGTGCCAGTACTGACCGAATTTGTTCCCATAAGGAATATTGTGAAGTAGATTAGTCCATTTCAGACCCCCAAACATACACGTACAAATGCACTTACATAAATATACTTACATAATTGGTTGCATTGGGAAGTGATCGTTAAGCGGGGGTCCACTGTATTCATTTATATGTAATTGTCATTGTTTTGTGTTTATAAAACTATAGTTAAACTTTACAAAATATGTTTTTTTATTATTATTTTTGGGTGTCTGGAATGGATTAATTGTATTTACATTAATTCTTATGGGAAATATTGCTTTGAATTTAGACCTTTTCGAATTCAGGCCGACCTTCTGGAACGGATTACGGCTGATATTCCGGGTTCCACTGTATTTATATGTAGAAAGTCAGGTATGGTAGCCCGTCTGGCCAACCCACCCACATATAATATACTAGGCATTTAAAGCGCCCTACAGCGATAAAATGCACATGCAGTACACTCATTACTTACCTTAAAATATTTGTAGTCTTAATGTAGGGTGAGAGGTAAGTAAATGAGATAAAAACGAATAAACAAGAGAGAGAGAAAACGGGTAAATGAGAGAGGACAGAGCTGCAGAATGTGTAAACAAACAGATCATAATACAAACACCTTACACTGTGTACAAGTTGTCTCCACATTGGTACAGTAAAGAGCAACACACCCATTCTCATGTAACACACCATTTTTAGAAGGAATGATGCTCTGAGTAAAGGAATATGAAAGGAATAATTTTCTTTCCGACACCCCGACAAGATGACTGGAAAAAATCTCATATTTATGTTAATTTATTCTACTGTGGGTGTATTTATCATAGCATGTTTATTATAAAATTTTGAAAAAAATACATAGATGGGTTAAGCGAAAATGTCTATATATTAACGTTTTATACAACATTTAATGTGCCTCAGAGTGATGTATTATGTATTATTATCATTATTAATATGGCATCTTCAAGACTAACAAGACACTCTTAATGATTTTAGTATGTACCTATGTCGTGGGGGTTCGAAAGGAGATATGATGGTTGAAGATAAACACACTTGTGGATGGTAACACTATATATTGTCAGACTGTGGTAAGGGAGCCCAACTTGCCGTGCGTTGCCTGGTAGACCTATGCGTGGACTGAGGAAGTTACAGAGGTACTCACGTACACATGTGCATCAAGTGACATCACAAACTAGTCCCTAGGCCTAGCAAAAGGGATCATATATATAAAACATGTGGATTGTACTATGATACTCAGATAAGCTATACAACACATGTAGGGGATCAGCAACTATGCTGACAGCTCGGTCATGTTACATATGTCGTCTCGACATACACTACTATGCTATAGGCTGAACAGGCAGGTGGCTCTAGGCTGATTCTATACAATAACAAAGACATATGTAACTTAGAACTGATGGATTGTATCATAATGGATGTTAACGTAATGGGTGTTAACGTAATGGGTGTTAACGTAATGGGTATTAATGTAATGGGTATTAACGTAATGAGTTTTAACGTAATTCATTACGAATTATAAGAACAGCAAAGGCAAATCTGGCACGCACAGATCAGTACTGCTAAATTCTCAGAATTCGGAGGGAACGTGAACACAAAAAAATTCTGAAAAACTGATCAGCTAATAAAACACACAGTTGACAATTTCATTCATCTCGGACATCTAATTATACAGGCTATTTACATTTAAATCCAACTCTGCAAGGGTAAGATTTACATATGCAGAATGGTTATCTCTGGGAGGATCGAATTCCTTTGCAATGGCTAACACATGCCTTGACTGAGGGAGATCTAAACAAGTATCTACAAAAGATACAACTACATTTACTAGTGACTGAGGAATTACTAACTGATATGCTCTTCTGCTAGGAGTACTCAACTTGGCTGTTTGATACAGTAATTCTTGGCTCATGACAAAGTCACTAGTGGGTGCTGGTGGCTTCACAGTCAGAATAAGATCTTCCTAGAGAAGGAATCGAATCACACCAGACCACATGGAAACGGATCTTTCTTACTGGAGGAATGAACAAACTCGGTGGAGTGGACGACTCTCCCCGGTTGAAAAAAGTAACACTATAACACGCGATATGAGCAAGGGAGAACGGATCTACTATCTCTCACTGCAAGCACAGGGGAAAAGAAATGAACACAGTCAACAATACAGATATTCAGTCTGAGTCGCACACAGCTATAAAGAAACTACACTTACAAACGTTAACAACATGAGAAAGTTACTCAGGAAACAACTTCTTACATTGCACGAATTACTGTCAACGAGGATGGCATCACCATCTGGAACACAGGGACGACAGCAACACTCAAGTGAGTACACTAGCCACAGAAACGTCTTTCTGCAACGGCTTGTGGCATCAGCAAGAGATGGCATAACTCATTGCAAGTAAAGTTCTTCTCAAAGCGTCCCCTGGGAAGGAACGAATACTTGCACAAGTCGCCATTGCAGGGATAGTCTCAGCACCCAGGGTTGTCTGAGGTTCCTCTGAAACCCAAAGTAACTGTACACTATTCTGCGTGCACGATATTGTGGTTGGAATCCAGACAGGAGTGACAGTATTACTAGTGCCTGACCGCTCGGCTACGTTAATAAGTAATGAACAAATCTATAGGAGCTTAATCTGAACTTCACATTTTGCAGCACTTTAACAAATCTCAGATACAAGCTGTGAGAAAAACATTGTCTAGCTAGGTACTGTCTTTCAGTCAGTAACGGAATATTGGTACTGTGGACTGATTCATATTGACTTTGACTGGCATGATGCACTAAGTAAGCAAGCAAAAGTGACTGGGACATCTTCTCAGGGAACTTACTCAAGGATATAAAGGCAAGAAAAATAGAGAGAATGACACAATAAGCTTAAATGGGAAGAAATTACTTATTTAAAAAAGTAAGTCACACTGTAAGCAAGGAGAACTCACATGAAACACTTAAATGGATAAGCAACACTTTGAAAATCAAGAGAAATTGCACTTTACTCAAATCAAATTTACTCAAATTTACTTTAAATTGAATTAATGGCACAGTGAGTTGTCTTTACTCTCAATTTAATAAAGAAATTCAACAATAAATGATAAAATGGGATCAACAAATCTTGTGCAAAATTAAAACAGACAGGGAAGCAATTCTATCTAAAAAAATAAAATGACACACAAGAATAAAATATTATGCACAAAACAGGGCATATGAAACTGCACTGAAATAAACTGTAGCAATATTGCAAATAATTTCTAATCAAAAGTACTGCACAACACTACATAAAAATTTCTGAAAGAAAAAAAATTAATGGCAGCACAATTTTTACACAAGAATTATTGTAAAATGAGTCAGTATTGCAATAATAAAAAAAAATACACAAGAAAATGCAGTTTACAAGAAAAAAAAAATATCATCAAGGAATGAACTGATTGAACACTTTAACTCTTAACTGCAGCTTAAGCAAACACTTATTGAACAAACAAAAGAATGATTTACTTTAAAAGAATTTAAAAAAAATTGCACTAAGAGTGAATTTGTTCAATGAAATATGAAAAATAATAGATGCAAAAACACAAAACAAAAAGGTTTGAACACTTACAGTGATGCAGAACACAACATAATAATATATGCACAATACTACAAGAATTTTCTTGCAATATGGTCTTGTGTTGGCAAAAAAAATGGGAAATAATTGTCTTGCTTCAACAAAATAATGGCACTATTGTCTGTGGAGATAAGACAAATTAGGCACTGGCTAAATGAAAAGAATTAACACAAGAATGTTCAACACACAGAGAAAAAAAGTAAAATGGCAAATGAATGAAAACAAACAGCAAGAATACACAAATGCTGGGAGGAAGAAAAAACAAAAATAACCGAGACAACACTGAGTTGTGATGCAGAATATAAGATAATAAATTACTGAATTACTTCACTGCAATACTGTGAAAGCAAGATAATTGTGAAGTGTTAACACAAGTTTATACTGCTTATATATTGCACACAACAAGGAAAAACATTAAAGTACTTACTTCAAGTATATATATAAAAAAAAATGAACACAACACAACAGACATAAATAAAGCACGAAAATTAACGCTGAAGACAGAGAAAAAAAATATTGCAAACAGGATATAATGAACACTGATCAAGTCACTGAATGTCACTAAGAAATCAGTCAAGAAAATTGTCTCAACACACGCAAATGTCTCTATAAAAAAATATTATTCATTAACACTGTAGCGACATTGTAGAATGAGGATGGTGGTGGAGTGTCATGGTTGGCGGCGTTCTTGACTACTCTCCACACATGATGGAAGAATTTGCGCTTAAATCGACGATGAACGCACACAGGAGGCTTTTACGATGGCGCAAACTGATGACGGAACACACCTGGCTCTTGACCCCCTATGTGGTCTGTAAAAATATGGTGCTAGAACCCGTGGTAAGGGTACAAAAACAGTGGTAGTGGGTGAGGTGGGTGGTTGAGGCAGCGCGGTGGTGAGAGACAGTGTGGTGACTGGGCCTATGGGATGAACGGCGTAAGCCACATTCGGGACACCCGCACTAGGCATGAAAATATTCTAAGCCGGCTGGCTTAAAAACAAACCCACAAAATACCACAGCACCACAGGGATGATAAAACACACAGAATGGCTTGGAACTTGAAGCACAGAGCGATGAAGAAGACTATTCCCATGTGGCTTGTTTGAGTAATGGGTTAGTCACCTGGGTTAGTTGCTGGCTGGCTTGGCTTAACCCTTCACACAGACTGGCTTGATAACTTGTAACAATGAACACAGCAAGGGTGGAAAGCTGGCTTGGCAGGCAAGGCTGGATGGTGTAAGGCTGACTGGACTGGGCTTGGGCTGACTTCCCCACCACAGACTGGCTTGCTGGCTTGGCTTAATTTGCAAACCCGGGTCAACCTCTCGGAGGTAATGCAAATAGCAAGATAAACACTAATACACAGAGACTGACCAGTAAATAGTGCAGAGGGCTGGTAGACACTTACTTGGGTATCGGCTTGGCTAGGTCGGCCTACTGGCCACACAAAATCTCCGTCGTTGGCTGAGAGAATTTATCTGTGCATCGGCGTAATTAGCAATTTTACGCCCACACTGCTGTCACCAATTTGTCGTGGGGGTTCGAAAGGAGATATGATGGTTGTGGCATACATTAAAATCACTGAGAGTGTCTTACTAGTCTTGATGCTATATTAATAATGATAATGATAATAATCAATACCAATCTGAGGTGCATTAAATGTCGTATATTACGTTAATATAAAATTTTCATTAATCCACCTATATTTTTTTCAAAATTATATAATAAATATGTTAGGTAACATATGAACATGATAGATACACCCAATAGTAGAATAAATTAAAATACATAAAAGATGTTATGTGTAGATGAACATGTATGAACCAAAACCAGATGCATTCATCTGCTTGTTTATGTTCTCCGTTTCTCTCTCCTCGCTCATTTACTCGTTCTCTCTCTCATTTATTTTAAGGTAAGCAGTGAGTGTACTGTATATGCATTTTATCACTCGGGTGCTTTAAATGTCATAGTATATTACGTGAGGGTGAGGTGGCCTGGCTGGCTACCATACCTCTTACACTTGACATCTTACAATAAAGACTACTCACCTCTCATCCTACATTAAGACTACAAATATTTTAAGGTAAGTAATGAGTGTACCTTTTGTGTATTTTACTTTTTATTGTTTTTTAATGCCTAGTTCTATTGCTAATTTAAAATATGTTAATGTAAGCTTCTTCTGTTGGAGTGTGAGCAGGGTAATATTTAGTGAAGGGATTCAGGGAAACCGGTTATTTTCATATAGTCGGACTTGAGTCCTGGAAATGGGAAGTACAATGCCTGCACTTTAAAGGAGGGGTTTGGGATATTGGCAGTTTGGAGGGATATGTTGTGTATCTTTATATGTGTATGCTTCTAGACTGTTGTATTCTGAGCACCTCTGCAAAAACAGTGATAATGTGCGAGTGTGGTGAAAGTGTTGAATGATGATGAAAGTATTTTCTTTTTGGGGATTTTCTTTCTTTTTTGGGTCACCCTGCCTCGGTGGGAGACGGCCGACTTGTTGAAAAAAAAAAAAAAAAATATATACATGTATATATTTTTTTTTTTTTTTTTCAACAAGTCGGCCGTCTCCCACCGAGGCAGGGTGACCCAAAAAAGAAAGAAAATCCCCAAAAAGAAAATACTTTCATCATCATTCAACACTTTCACCACACTCGCACATTATCACTGTTTTTGCAGAGGTGCTCAGAATACAACAGTCTAGAAGCATACACATATAAAGATACACAACATATCCCTCCAAACTGCTAATATCCTGAACCCCTCCTGTATATATATATATATATATATATATATATATTGTGTATATTTTTTTTTTAACAAGTCGGCCGTCTCCCACCGAGGCAGAGTGACCCAAAAAGAAAGAAAATCCCCAAAAAGAAAATACTTTCATCATCATTCAACACTTTCACCTCACTCACACATAATCACTGTTTTTGCAGAGGTGCTCAGAACACAACAGTTAAGAAGCATATACGTATAAAGATACACAACATATCCCTCCAAACTGTTATTATCCTGAACCCCTCCTGTAGAGTGCAGGCATTGTACTTCCCATTTCCAGGACTCAAGTCCAGCTATACAAAAATAACCAGTTTCCCTGAATCCCTTGACTAAATATTACACAAATAACCCGCACATAGAAGAGAGGAGCTTACGACGACGTGGAAAAGATGGCATTTTGCTTTCCAGTGATGTCCACTTTCCAGCAGTAGCCTGGAACCTAACCTGCCATATAAGTGGGGCCCTACTGTATCAAGGGAGGGAGGGTGACCCCCCCCCCCCCAAAAAAAAAGGAAATGCATTTGCTGTCATTCATTCATTTGGTCTCTTGCCAGAAACATTGTAATTTCACAGTTTAGATAATCCTGTGAATTGCACTATCCCCACCCCTCCTTCAGAGTGCAGGAAAAATTGTTAGTTGGACTAAGTCCTGAAAGTGAGAAGGGTAATGCCTGCACTTTGAAGCAAAGGTGGGAATATTACATGTAGTCAGAAATTATTCAATATTTTGAAATCAACACACTTCTGCAGAGACAGTATTTGCACGAATAATGGTGAATGTGTTTTCTTCTTTGGGTCACCCTTGCTTTGGTAGGAAATAGTTATTGAAAAATATGCATATGAATATGCCATATTTATATATATTTGACAGATATGTATGAATTTAAGATGCTGGCCATCTCCCACCGATGCAGGGTGACCTGAGAAAGATGAAACGTTTCAATTTAGTTTCTTCATTTTACATTTAATAAGTTGTACAGAAGGGTAAATGAGAACAAGAACTATTAAGAAAAAAATCAAAGAAAACTCAGACAAGTGTGTATACATAAATGTGTACATTTATGTTTAGTGTTACCTAATTGTAAGTAAAAGTAGCAAGATATACTGGTAATCTTGCTTGTTTATGAGACAGAAAAAAAGACACCAGTACTCCTACCATCATGTAAAACAAATACAGGTTTCTGTCTTAAACTCATTTGGCAGTACAGTAGTACCTCCTAGGGTGGTTACTGTCTACCAACCTGTTTATTTATTTTTATTCATTGCTTTATATGTGTAAATTTGTTCCTACATATATCTGCATTTATCAATCTTTCATTAAGATATTCCCATTACTTCAGCCACAAGAGGACAATATGAATGCGTGGAAGCTGGATAATTTCATCACACAGAGGAAGACCAATTCACCTATATCGCAGGTGGTATGTTTCTAACCGTTTATTATTACATATGTATTTCATTCAGCGGTATTCACTGTAGATTTATCTCCATGTACATGTATTAAATATTAGTGTGCTTCATGTATTTTGCTGTTGATGATAACTTATATCATTATTTGAGCCTAATTCATTAAACAAAACTCTTATATTTATTGCTTCAAAGAATCAAAACTAATATTATTTAATCTTGTTATAAAACTTTTCTAGTTTGATAGTAGTTAAAAGCTTTTAACTGAATATTATTGTGCAGCATTAAAATGGGCTCCTGGAAGTTATTAAAAAGAAAAAAAGGAAATGCACTATTTTGCTGATTGTATCTGAGGACTTTTATGATGTACAAATGCTTTATTTTTATACACTTTGTTTACTAAGTTGACTTGTTGATTCTTCCTTTTTCATTGGCCATATATTTTTTTGTTTGTGGTATATAAATCTCACTCATGTTGCATTCTGATTTTCCTTTAACTTGAGAGCTAACTATTCTGATATATTTGAGCTCACTTTTTTCCATTCTGCATTCCACTATGTTATTGTAAATCTTCACTGGTCTCTCATTCATCATAAACTTTGTTATGTCCATTAAGCTTACTGTTGTACATCTCATATATCTGGAAGAGATGACTACCCATTTCAGTGCAAATGTGCTAAAATGTATTGAAGATAACTAGATGCCGATTCTTATAATGTACACATTTATAAAAGCATATTAGTGAAACTTATAAAGTATTTCAGACACTTTGCTGTACTAAATTTCATAAATTTCTGGCCAATTTAAAGGGCAGCAATACATACATGGAAACTAAACATGCTGTGGGGGGGGGGCAGAAAATTTTCTTATAAGAGTAACTCTTCCACTGTCCAGACCCCTCAAAATTATGTGTTCACAGTATCCATATTTCAAAAAAATTCTTTTGGAATGGGAGAGAATCTTTCTCAGAACTTAATGACACCAAAAGGTGAAATTTGATATAAAACTAATAGAATTATACAAGCACGAAGTTGGCAGTCTGGGTGCAATTTATGCATCAGTGATTTTGCACAGTTTAGTCCTCTTTTAAGTCAATTCCATTACATGATTTGACCAAATTCTTAGCTATTCTGGTAGTGTACTTTCTATTTTTTCATATGAACACAAGAAACCACTTATTCAAATATCAGAACTACTCTATAGTACACAAAAGTCAGAAATTTAGTATATTTTACATGAAATTAAAAAGATTCCAATTTAAAAACAGTCCAAAATAAACGCTGTAGTCATTCCAGGCACTAAAACGACGTTATCTCTGTTCATTACTCACATCCCCAGGCATCTCTTACATTACACTTACCAAAAATTAAAAGATTTATGCTATTTCTTAGATAAAATATAACCAGGAGTGAATGGTCAAGGTTAATGGCATCCTATTAATAGAATCGGACCTAATGAAAACCTTAGAAAAACAGGCCTTACCTGGCCTTGAGAACTGGCCTTGCCCATCTTCAGGGAAATTGACAAAATTGAATATTTCCACCACTTTGAGGCCAGTTTCTCTCTCTCTCTCTCTCTCGCTCTCTCTCTCTCTCTCTACCTCTCTCTCTCTACCTCTCTCTCTCTACCTCTCTCTCTCTACCTCTCTATCTCTCTCTCTCTACCTCTCTCTTTACCTCTCTCTCTCTACCTCTCTCTCTCTACCTCTCTCTCTCTCTACCTCTCTCTACCTCTCTCTCTCTACCTCTCTCTCTCTACCTCTCTCTCTCTCTCTCTCTCTCTCTCTCTACCTCTCTCTCTCTACCTCTCTCTCTCTACCTCTCTCTCTCTACCTCTCTCTCTACCTCTCTCTCTCTACCTCTCTCTCTACCTCTCTCTCTCTACCTCTCTCTCTCTACCTCTCTCTCTCTACCTCTCTCTCTCTCTCTCTCTCTATATATATATATATATATATATATATATATATATATATTCTCTCTCTCTCTCTCTCTCTATATATATATATATATATATATATATATATATATATATATATATATATATATATATATATATATATATATACCTCTCTCTCTCTCTACCTCTCTCTCTCTACCTCTCTCTCTCTACCTCTCTCTCTCTACCTCTCTCTCTCTACCTCTCTCTCTCTACCTCTCTCTCTCTACCTCTCTCTCTCTACCTCTCTCTCTCTCTCTCTCTCTCTCTCTCTCTCTCTCTCTCTCTCTCTCTCTCTCTCTCTCTCTCTCTCTCTCTCTCTCTACCTCTCTCTCTCTCTCTCTCTACCTCTCTCTCTACCTCTCTCTCTCTACCTCTCTCTACCTCTCTCTCTACCTCTCTCTCTCTCACACACATACACACACTACCTCTCTCTACCTCTCTCTCTACCTCTCTCTCTACCTCTCTCTCTACCTCTCTCTCTCTACCTCTCTCTCTCTACATCTCTCTACCTCTCTCTCTCTACCTCTCTCTCTCTACCTCTCTCTCTCTACCTCTCTCTACCTCTCTCTCTCTCTACCTCTCTCTCTACCTCTCTTTCTACCTCTCTCTTTCTACCTCTCTCTCTCTACCTCTCTTTCTACCTCTCTCTCTCTACCTCTCTCTCTCTCTCTATTTTTTTTTTTTCAACAAGTCGGCCGTCTCCCACCGAGGCAGGGTGACCCAAAAAAGAAAGAAAATCCCCAAAAAGAAAATACTTTCATCATCATTCAACACTTTCACCACACTCGCACATTATCACTGTTTTTGCAGAGGTGCTCAGATAGATAGATAGATAGATATATATATATATATATATATATATATATATATATATATATATATATATATATATATATATATATATATATTTATTATTTTTTATTTTTTTTATTATCACACCGGCCGATTCCCACCAAGGCAGGGTGGCCCGAAAAAGAAAAACTTTCACCATCATTCACTCCATCACTGTCTTGCCAGAAGGGTGCTTTACACGACAGTTTTTAAACTGCAACATTAACACCCCTCCTTCAGAGTGCAGGCACTGTACTTCCCATCTCCAGGACTCAAGTCCGGCCTGCCGGTTTCCCTGAATCCCTTCATAAATGTTACTTTGCTCACACTCCAACAGCACGTCAAGTATTAAAAACCATTTGTCTCCATTCACTCCTATCAAACACGCTCACGCATGCCTGCTGGAAGTCCAAGCCCCTCGCACACAAAACCTCCTTTACCCCCTCCCTCCAACCCTTCCTAGGCCGACCCCTACCCCGCCTTCCTTCCACTACAGACTGATACACTCTTGAAGTCATTCTGTTTCGCTCCATTCTCTCTACATGTCCGAACCACCTCAACAACCCTTCCTCAGCCCTCTGGACAACAGTTTTGGTAATCCCGCACCTCCTCCTAACTTCCAAACTACGAATTCTCTGCATTATATTCACACCACACATTGCCCTCAGACATGACATCTCCACTGCCTCCAGCCTTCTCCTCGCTGCAACATTCATCACCCATGCTTCACACCCATATAAGAGCGTTGGTAAAACTATACTCTCATACATTCCCCTCTTTGCCTCCAAGGACAAAGTTCTTTGTCTCCACAGACTCCTAAGTGCACCACTCACTCTTTTTCCCTCATCAATTCTATGATTCACCTCATCTTTCATAGACCCATCCGCTGACACGTCCACTCCCAAATATCTGAATACGTATATATATATATATATATAGGGGTGTTAATGTTGCAGTTTAAAAACTGTAGTGTAAAGCACACTTCTGGCAAGACAGTGATGGAGTGAATGATGGTGAAAGTTTTTCTTTTTCGGGCCACCCTGCCTTGGTGGGAATCGGCCAGTGTGATAATAAAAAAAAATAAAATATCTATATACCTCTCTCTACCTCTCTCTCTCTCTCTACCTCTCTCTCTCTCTCTCTACCTCTCTCTACCTCTCTCTCTCTCTCTACCTCTCTCTCTCTCTCTACCTCTCTCTCTCTCACACACACACACATACACACACACCAAAACCAACCAGAGTTAAAGCTAATTATAATAAATGTGAAAAATGTTCTTAAAATATTGATGTACATTTTTTATTTCATGAAGACTCCTGCTGGTGGGCCTGTACCTGGTACTCGGGCTGAGAGTAACCCGCCCAGTGATGCTACACCATCTGCTCCACCACCCAGAGAAAAGCGAGACCGTCGTGTCAGCAAGCCGCCAACAGCGTTTAATTCTTCTGGCCGCGGAACAAGGGCTGCTCTGGATTTGAGAGGGCGAGGCAAACCTGAAAAGCCTGGTCACTATGATGACTCCTCAGATGATGGGGAGCCTCACCCGCGGCCGATTCCTCGTGTGTCTGCTGAACTGCGGCAGACTCCAAAGCATAGCAGGGACCATGATTCCAGGGCCAGGTCATCAAAGACAAAAGCATCCAATAGTCGTCTGATAGGTTCAGACAGTGACTTGGATTCTGAGTCTCCCGGTTCCCGGAAACCTGGATCATCCCAGCCTTCTAATGGTTCTATTAGTGTGGGTAAAGGAATACCAAAAGTGTCAGAGAAGACTACTAAAACGAGTGTTTCTCAAGGCTCCCGGGAGTCTGTTAAAAAAACATCAAGGGAGAAATTGGACTCCTCTAAGAAAGATAGTCATATAGGTGCCAAATCAGAGACTGGAAAATCAAAACGTGAAAAGAAATCAATGGAGTTTCTGCCATCTGACATAGATTCTGATTCTGATAGTGACAGCATTATTGATGTAGTAAATACTTCACCTGATAAGCTGCAATCCAGGGTTACACTATCTTCTCAGTGCACGCCTTCAAGAACACCTAAGGAATCTTTGAAAGTTGTTCCTAGTCCTGTGAAATCAGTCCAGGCAAGTCCCCATGTATCTCCAATGAGTTGTGCTAGTGTTTCTAATAAAAGCAGTGTGAAAAGGTCTAGTGGTGGACTTAGTGAAGCCATAAGTTCAGAATCATTAACAAGTAAAAGTGAGGATGAAACGCACTCTCCTTGTCGAGGCCAAAGTAGTTCTCAAAAGGTAGACATTGCCAGGGACAAGGGGGCACTAGTAAACCGGGCATTTAGCACATTGGTTAAAAAAGATAAGGAGGGAAGGGAAAGGGACCAAGTGGAAAAGAATAAGAAAGCAAAAAATGTTAGTGATACGAGAAAAGTTAGTGGTAATAAAGACATAAGTGAAAAAAGTGAGAGAGATAGAAGTAGAGGCATAAGTGAATCAAGTTCTATAGAAAGCAAATTAGAAACGAGGCCAGGTGCCTCTCCTATAGTGAATAAGTTATGTAAGTCTCCCATAGTTAGTGCAGAACCAAAAGTGCCCATACCCCAGGTACAATATGAAAATGGTGTTCCAAAACTCACATGTACAATCCCCCTTAGCTTTATTGACAAAGTGCCCAAATCTTGTGTAAATGGTGCATCCTTTGTAAGTAAAACTGATATCAAGGAAGAAGTTGATAAAAAGAAAGTCCTTGATAATAGAACTAAAGAAGGTAAAGGCAAAAGAAAAACATGTGATCCTAATACTAAAGCACCTGAAGATGTGTCAAAACGAAAAATAATTACGTCCATATTTGGTGGTGTTAAAAGACAAGATCATGAAAGTGATGAAGACAAAGTTAAGAAGGAAGTGAAAAAAGAAACTGTTGACAGTGATGATGAATATGAAAGAAATGAAGTTAAGTCATCTATCAGTGTTAAAGAGTGAGTAGGACTTGATTTCTCTCTTTATTTACCTTTATTATTGTTGAGTAGTCAATCTTTCAGAATCTGTCATTGGGAAATACTAGTACTCTACATTTATATGTATTCATATTTTCATTATTCAGCCACTAGAAAAATTAGGGTGTAAACATATATAATACTGTGTGTGTGTGTGTGTGTGTGTGTGTGTGTGTGTATGTATGATTGATTATTGTTAGTATTTTTTTTTTTTTTTAACAAGTCGGCCGTCTCCCACCAAGGCAGGGTGACCCAAAAAAGAAAGAAAATCCCCAAAAAGAAAATACTTTCATCATCATTCAACACTTTCACCTCACACATAATCACTGTTTTTGCAGAGGTGTTCAGAATTCAACAGTTTAGAAGCATATACGTATAAAGATACACAACATATCCCTCCAAACTGCCAATATCCCAAACCCCTCCTTTAAAGTGCAGGCATTGTACTTCCCATTTCCAGGACTCAAGTCCGACTATATGAAAATAACCAGTTTCCCTGAATCCCTTCACTAAATATTACCCTGTTCACACTCCAACAGATCGTCAGGTCCCAAATACTATTCGTCTCCATTCACTCCTATCGAACATGCTCATGCATGCCTGCTGGAAGTCCAAGCCCCTCGCCCACAAAACCTCCCTTACCCCTTCCAACGTTTTCGAGGACGACCTGTACCCCGCCTTCCTTCCCCTACAGATTTATACGCTCTCCACGTCATTCTACTTTGATCCATTCTCTCTAAATGACCAAACCACCTCAACAACCTCTCTTCTGCCCTCTGACTAATACTTTTATTAACATAAGAACATAAGAACGAAGGAACACTGCAACAGGCCTACTGGCCCATGCGAGGCAGGTCCAAGTCTCCTACCGGCTTAAGCCAATGCACCCAACCTAGTCAGGTCAGGTCACATTGACTTAAGGGAGGAACACGGCAACCGACCTGGTAGCACAAGCTATCAGGTCCAACTCACATCCACTCATGTATTTATCCAACCTATTTTTAAAGCTACACAAGGTTCTGGCCTCTATAACTGTACTTGGGAGTTTGTTCCACTCATCCACAACTCTATTACCAAACCAGTACTTTCCTATATCCTTCCTGAATCTGAATTTTTCCAACTTAAAACCATTGCTGCGAGTCCTGTCTAGGCTAGATATTTTAAGCACACTATTTACATCCCCTTTATTTATTCGTGTCTTCCATTTATACACCTCAATCATATCCCCCCTAATTCTACGTCTTTCTAGAGAGTACAGATTCAGGGCCCTTAGTCTATCCTCATAGGGAAGGTTTCTGATACATGGGATCAACTTGGTCATCCTCCTTTGTACATTTTCCAGAGCATTTATATCCATTCTGTAATACGGTGACCAAAACTGTGCAGCATAATCTAAATGAGGCCTAACCAAGGATGTATGGACTCCTATTATTAATGCTTCTTGATATGAAGCCAAGGATTCTATTAGCTTTATTGCGAACACTTATGCACTGTTGTCTTGGTTTCAGATTACTGCTAACCAGAACTCCTAAATCTTTTTCGCAATCCGTAATATTAAGATCTACATTATTTAGTTTATATGTGGCATGGTTATTGACCTGTCCAACATTTAGAACTTTGCATTTGTCTATATTAAACTGCATCTGCCACTTCTCCGACCACTGCATCAGTCTATTCAAATGTTCCTGGAGTGCTCTAATGTCCTCGTCAGAATGAACTCGACGGCCTATTTTGGTGTCATCGACAAACTTGCTGATGTCGCTCTTTATGCCCTCATCTATGTCGTTTATGTAGATTGTGAACAGCAGGGGGCCCAACACTGACCCCTGTGGAACACCGCTCGTGACGCTTCCCCACTCTGATTTCTCCCCATTTATGCAAACTCTCTGCTGCCTATTTGTCAACCATGCCTCTATCCAGGAAAAAATTTCTCCTCCTATTCCATGTGCCTTAATTTTCCTCAATAGTCTCTGATGTGGGACCCTGTCAAAAGCCTTACTGAAGTCCATATACACAATATCATATTCATTACCATGATCTACCTCCTCAAATACCTTAGTGAAAAAAGTTATTAAATTCGTAAGGCAGGAATGCCCCTTTGTAAAACCATGCTGAGATTCGTTGATTAATTTATGCTTTTCAAGGTGGCTACGAACTGCCTCGGCAATTATTGACTCCATAAATTTTCCCACTATGGAGGTTAGGCTTATTGGTCTATAGTTCGAAGCTAAGGACCTGTCACCTGCTTTGAAAATAGGTATCACATTTGCTATTTTCCACTTATCTGGCACCATGCCAGTTTGTAGTGATATGTTGAAAAGATTAGCCAAAGGTTTGCTAAGCTCCTCTTCACATTCCTTTAGAACCCTTGCATACAGTTCATCAGGGCCTGGGGATTTGTTAGGTTTTAATTTATCTATTTTCCTAAGGACCATGTCACTTGTGACCCTAATCGTGCACAGTTTATTATCGTCCTGTTGTACATAATTTATCATTTCTGGAATATCGCTGGTATCCTCCTGTGTAAAAACTGAGAGGAAGTATGTGTTAAAAATTCTACACATTTCCTTATCACTGTCAGTGAGCTGACCCGAGGAACTTTTGAGTGGGCCTATCTTGTCCCTGATCTTACTTCTGTATACCTGAAAGAATCCTTTTGGGTTAGTCTTCGATTCTCTTGCAACTTTAACCTCATAATCTCTTTTTGCTTTTCTAATTCTCCTTTTTTATTTCTCTCTTTAAAACTGACGGATATATTTCGATTTCTTAATTGCCCCTCTCCTCTTTTGATTTGCCTATATATATCCTGGGTTCTTTTGTCCAATCAGATATTTTAATCTATTGTTCATCCATTTAGGATCATTTTTGTTTGATCTGATTTCCCTATTTGGAACATAATTTGACTGAGCAGCTAGAACTATGCCCTGGAAAGCGTCATATCGGCAACCATCACCACCTACCTAACCCTTAGTCAGGTCATTCCAGTTCAGCCCACCTAAGTAATTTTTCAGTCCTATGAAATCAGCCAAGCGAAAGTCAGGGATGGAGACTTGATTGCCATTATTAGGGGAATTCCATGATATATTAAAACTGAGTGATTTGTGTTCACTTTCCCCAAGCTCATCATTAACCTCAAGATTATTAATTAGTGTTTCCCTACTGGCAAGAAGCAGGTCAAGGAGGTTATTTCCCCTAGTTGGCTCTGTCACAAACTGTTTTAAAAAACAATCCTGGATTGTATCAAGAAAGTCACCTGACTCTAAATTTCTTGTCAAATTGCTCCAGTCAATCTGTCTATGGTTGAAATCTCCCATTAGCACAACATTTTCGTATGTAGATGCCTTACGAATTTCGTCCCATAGAAGTTTACTGCACTCCCTATCAAGATTTGGGGCCCTGTAAATCACACCCAAAATTAGTTTTTCTCGGCCATCGAGAAGCTGTAACCAAACAGATTCAGTGGCCGACGCTTCTAATTTTATATCTTGTCTAACACAACAATTTAAATTGTCTCTGACATACATCGCTACTCCACCACCCTTCCTGTTGACCCTGTCAGTGTGGAATAATTTATAGCCTTGTATGTGACATTCAGAGGGCATCTCTCTATCTTTCAGATTGAGCCAGGTCTCTGTTATAGCAATAATATCTATGTTTCCTGCACTTGCAATTAATCTTAGCTCATCTATCTTATTTCTTACACTCCTGCTATTAGTATAGTAAACCTTAAGGGAGCTAGTCCCTTGCTGCCCTCTGCTGTCCCCCTTTGTTTGCTGACCTGATCTATTGCCTTTATTTATAACTTCATGCTGAATGCCTTTTATACATTTACTGTTTCCAACCCTAGTATTGCAACCTGCTTGTTTCCCACACACACCCATACCTCTATCTTCTATCAGTTTAAAATCATAGGCATTTCACCAATGGCCTTCTCAATTGAGTTTGCAAGTGCTACTACCCCAGCCCCAGAGAGATGTACCCCATCCCTTGCATACATATCATGTTTGCCATAAAAGTTGTTCCAGTTGTCAATGAATGGGATTGCAAGTTCCTTGCAGTATCTGTCTAGCCAGCAATTTACACCAATTGCCCTAGACAACCATTCATTTCCTACTCCCCTTCTAGGCAATATGCTACATATGATTGGGACCCCTCCCTTAGACTTAATGAAATCTATAGCTGACCTGTACTTATCTAGCAGCTCTTCTCTCCTACCCTTCCCAATATCATTTCCACCAGCACTGAGACAGATAATGGGCTTGTTCCCATTACCTGACATGATATTATCCAGCCTGTTAACTATGTCCCCAACACCAGCTCCAGGGAAGCACACTCTATCTCTCATCTTCTTATTCCTATTACAAAAAGCACGGTCAATATATCTTACCTGAGAGTCACCAACCACAAGAATGCACTTACCTCTGTTAGCAGGGGCAGTAGTACCCTTACTTTCACTGGCCACTGAAGTACATTCATCCTGAAGAACAGAGAAGCGATTTCCTACCTTCAGATCTTCACTCTTAGCTTTCCTTATTCTGATTCTCCTCCCATTACTGGTTACCACTCGCCACTTGTAGCAGGTGCTGGACTGCACCTCACTGCTGGTAGCCGTTGCTACCTCCCCACCTACAGCCTCCTCACAGCGAGAGACAGACTGCACCTCACTGCTAGAAGCCTCATTACCCACAACTCCATCCACCTCACACTCTCCCAGACCCATTGAGGTGGACCTTCAGCCTCCTAATCTCCTCCTGGAGAAGCAAGACCTCCTCCTTAACCTCCATAACCCTAGCACTTATAAGTTAAATAATGTAGAACTTAGCCATACAGATTGCGAAAAGGACTTGGGGGTTATGGTAAGCAGCAACCTTAAACCAAGACAGCAATGCCTAAGCGTACGTAATAAGGCAAATAGATTACTGGGATTTATATCAAGAAGTGTAAGCAACAGAAGTCCAGAGGTCATACTGCAGCTTTATACATCATTAGTAAGGCCTTACCTAGATTATGCAGCTCAATTCTGGTCTCCATATTACAGAATGGACATAAATTCGTTAGAAAACATTCAGCGTAGGATGACTAAATTAATACATAGCATTAGAAATCTTCCTTATGAAGAAAGATTGAAGACTCTTAAGTTACATTCACTTGTTAGACGAAGAATGAGGGGAGACCTGATCGAAGTGTATAAGTTGAAGATAGGTATTAATAAAGGGGATATTAACAAGGTCTTGAGGATATCTCTCCAAGAGAGAACCCGCAGTAATGGATTTAAATTAGATAAGTTTAGATTTAGAAAGGACATAGGAAAGTATTGGTTTGGAAATAGGGTAGTTGATGAGTGGAACAGTCTACCTAGTTGGGTTATTGAGGCTAGGACTTTGGGTAGTTTCAAATTTAGGTTGGATAAGTACATGAGTGGGAGGGGTTGGATTTGAGTGGGACTTGCACATCAGAGCTTATTTCTTGGGTAGCATTGAAAATTGGGTTGGTCAAATGTTTGTTAGTGGGATGAATTGTAAAGGATCTGCCTAGTATGGGCCAACAGGCCTGCTGCAGTGTTCCTCCTTTCTTATGTTCTTATTTTCCACACTCCGAATTTTCTGCATAATATATACACCACACATTGCCCTTAGATAGGACATCTCCACTGCCTCCAACCGCCTCCTCGCTGCTGCATTCACAACCCAAGCCTCGCACCCATATAAGAGTGTTGGTACTACTATCATACATTCCCTTCTTTGCCTCCATAGATAACGTTTTTTGACTCCACATATACCTCAACGCACCACTTACCTTTTTTCCTTCATCAATTCTATGATTAACCTCATCCTTCATAAATCCATCCACTGACACGTCAACTCCCAAGTATCTGAAAACATTCACTTCTTCCATACTCCTCCCCAATTTGATATCCAATTTTTCTTTATCTAAATCATTTGATACCCTTATCACCTTACTCTTTTCTATGTTCACTTTAAACTTTCTACCTTTACACACACTCCCAAACTCATCCGCTAACCTTTGCAATTTTTCTTTAGAATCTCCCATAAGCACAGTATCATCAGCAAAAAGTAACTGTGTCAGTTCCCATTTTGTATTTGATTTCCCATAATTTAATTCCTCCCCTCTCCCAAACACCCTAGCATTTACTTCTTTTACAACCCCATCTATAAATATATTAAACAACTATGGTGACATTACACATCCCTGTCTAAGACCTACTTTTACCGGGAAGTAGTCTCCCTCTCTTCTACACACCCTAACCTGAGCCTCACTATCCTCATGAGGTATAAGGTATATGAGGTATATTTAGTAACTTACCACCTATTCCATATACTTGCAACATCTGCCACATTGCTCCCCTATCCACTCTATCATATGGCTTTTCTAAATCCATAAATGCAATAAAAACTTCCCTACCTTTATCTAAATACTGTTCACATATATGCTTCAATGTAAACACTTGATCTACACATCCCCTACCCACTCTGAAAACTCCTTGCTCATCCGCAATCCTACTTTCTGTCTTACCTCTAATTCTTTCAATAATAACCCTACCGTACACTTTTCCTGGTATATTCAATAAACTTATTCCTCTATAATTTTTACAATCTCTTTTGTCCCCCTTCCCTTTATATAAAGGGACTATACATGCTCTCCGCCAATCCCTAGGTACCTTCCCCTCTTTCATACATTTATTAAACAAAAGTACCACCCATTCCAACATTATATCCCCCCTGCTTTTAACATTTCTGTCATGATCCCATCAGTTCCAGCTGCTTTACCCCCTTCCATTCTACGTAATACCTCACGTACCTCCCCCACACTTACATTCTGCTCTTCTTCACTCCTAAAAGATGGTATACCTCCCTGGCCAGTGCATGGAATTACCACCTCCCTTTCTTCCTCAACATTTAAAAGTTCCTCAAAATATTCTCGCCATCTACCTAATACCTCCCTCTCCCCATCTACTAACTCCCGTACTCTGTTTTTAACTGACGAATCCATACGTTCCCTAGGCTTTCTTAACTTGTTCAACTCCAAAGATTTTTCTTATTTTCATTAAAATTTCTTGACACTGCCTCTCCCACTCTATCATCTGCTCTCCTTTTGCACTCTCTCACCACTCTCTTCACCTTTCTTTTACTCTCCATATACTCTGCTTTTTTTATAACACTTCTGCTTTGTAAAAGCCTCTTATAAACTACCTTTGTCTCTCTTATCATACCCTTTACTTCATTCCACCAATCATTCCTCTTTCCTCCTGCACCCACCTTCCTATAGCCACAAACTTCTGCCCCCACATTCTAATACTGCATTTTTAAAACCATTACGACCCTCTTCAAACACCCCCCCCCCTCACCACTACTCATACTTGCACTAGCCCATCTTTCTGCTAATAGTTGCTTTGTAAAAACCTCTCATAAGCTAACTTTTTCTCTTTTATCACACCCTTTACTTCATCATTCCACCAATCACTCCTCTTTCCTCCTGCCCCCACCCTCCTATAACCTCAAACTTCTGCCCCACATTCTAATACTGCATTTTTAACGTGGCTCACGAAATCATAATGACACGATTGCAAACAAACCATACCACGGGCAGGATTGAACCCACGGTCAGAGAGTCTCAAAACTCCAGACCGTCGCGTTAGCCACTGGACCAGTGGCTAACACGACGGTCTGGAGTTTTGAGACTCTCTGACCGCGGGTTCAATCCCGCCCGTGGTATGGACTACATTTTTAAAACTCATCCAACCCTATTCAACCCCCCCACTACTCATCTTTGCACTAGCCCACCTTTCTGCCAATAGTCGCTTATATCTCACCTGAACTTCCTCCTCCCTTAGTTTATACACTTTCACTTCCCTCGTACTTGTTGCCACCTTCCTCTTGTCCCATCTACCTCTTATCTAACTGTAACTACAACTAAATAATGATCTGATATATCAGTTGCCCCTCTATAAACATGTACATCCTGGAGCCTACCCATTAATCTTTTATCCACCAATACATAATCTAACAAACTACTTTCATTACATGCTACATCATACCTTGTACAGTGGACCCCCGCATAGCGACCTTAATCCGTGCAAGAGGGCTGGCTGTTATGCGAAATGTTCGCTATGCGAATGAATTTTCCCCATAAGAAATAATGGAAATAAAATTAATCCGTGCAAGACACCCAAAAGTATGAAAAAAAATTTTTTTTACCACAAAAAAATGTTAATTTTAGTACACACAAACTGAAAAAGGCATGCACAATTACATGACACTTACTTTTATTGAAGATCTGGTGATGATTGATGGGATGGGAGGAGGGGAGAGAGAGTGTTAGTGTTTAGAAGGGGAATCCCCTTCCATTAAGACTTGAGGAGGCAAGTCCTTTTCTGGGGTTACTTCCCTTCTTCTTTTAATGCCACTAGGACCAGCTTCAGAGTCACTGGACTTCTTTCGCACAACATATCTGTCCATAGTGGCCTGTACCTCTCGTTCCTTTATGATTTGTCTAAAGTGGTTCACAACACTGTCATTGTAACAGTCACCAGCACGGCTTGCAATAGCTGTGTGAGGGTGATTTTCATCAAAAAAGGTTTGCACTTCAAGCCATTTTGCACACATTTCCTTAATCTTTGAAGTAGGCAATTCCTTCAATTTCTCTCTCCCCTCCTTTGAACCAGTTTCCCCAGGTCTGGCCTCTTGCTCTTGAAGTTGATCTATCAGCTCATCAGTGGTTAGTTCTTCATTGTCCTCCTCCACCAACTCTTCCACATCCTCCCCACTAACCTCCAACCCCAAGGACTTCCCTAATGCCACAATTGATTCCTCAACTGGTATACTCCTCTCAGGGTTAGCCTCAAACCCTTCAAAATCCCTTTTGTCTACACATTCTGGCCACAGTTTCTTCCAAGCAGAGTTCAAGGTTCTCTTAGTCACTCCCTCCCAAGCCTTACCTATAAGGTTTACACAATTGAGGATATTAAAGTGATCCTTCCAAAACTCTTTTAGAGTCAGTCGAGTGTCTGTGGTCACTTCAAAGCACTTTTGAAACAGAGCTTTTGTGTACAGTTTCTTGAAGTTGGAAATGACCTGCTTGTCCATGGGCTGCAGGAGAGGAGTGGTATTAGGAGGCAAAAACTTCACCTTAATGAAGCTCATGTCCCCATAAAGTCGCTCTGCCACGTCTGTAGGATGACCAGGGGCATTGTCTAACACCAGGAGGCACTTAAGGTCTAATTTCTTTTCAGTTAGGTAATCTTTCACATTGGGGGCAAATGCATGGTGTAACCAGTTATAGAAAAATTCCCTAGTGACCCATGCCTTACTGTTTGCCCTCCACAGCACACACAAATTATCCTTGAGGACATTCTTTTGCCTGAACGCTCTGGGAGTTTCAGAGTGATACACTAATAAAGGCTTCACTTTGCAATCACCACTAGCATTGGCACACATCAACAAAGTAAGCCTGTCTTTCATAGGCTTATGTCCTGGGAGTGCCTTTTCCTCCTGAGTAATGTAGGTCCTGCTTGGCATTTTCTTCCAGAACAGGCCTGTTTCATCACAATTAAACACTTGTTCAGGTTTCAGTCCTTCAGTTTCTATGTACTCCTTGAATTCCTGCACATATTTTTCAGCCGCTTTGTGGTCCGAACTGGCAGCCTCACCATGCCGTATCACACTATGGATGCCACTACGCTTCTTAAATCTCTCAAACCAACCTTTGCTGGCCTTAAATTCACTCACATCATCACTAGTTGCAGGCATTTTTTTAATTAAATCCTCATGCAACTTCCTAGCCTTTTCACATATGATCGCTTGAGAGACGCTATCTCCTGCTAGCTGTTTTTCATTTATCCACACCAATAAGAGTCTCTCAACATCTTCCATCACTTGCGATCTTTGTTTCGAAAACACAGTTAAACCTTTGGCAACAACAGCTTCCTTGATTGCCGTTTTCTTGCCCACAATAGAAGAGATGGTTGATTTGGGTTTCTTGTACAACCTGACCAGGTCGGTGATACGTACTCCACTTTCATACTTATCAATGATCTCTTTCTTCATTTCAATAGGAATCCTAACCCTTATTGCTGTAGGGTTGGAACTAGAAGCTTTCTTGGGGCCCATGGTCACTTATTTTCCAGAAACAGCACCGAAAACACTGTAATAATACGAAATATTCCGAGTGTATGCATGGATGTTACCGCGGAGGCTGGCTGGTAAACAATGGCACAGGCGGCACATGTGAGGCTGGCTGAGGGCGCACATTGGACGCGTCTCGGACGAAGGCCGCTGAGCGGGTTTTTGTCCACTATGCGGGGCAAAATTTTAGCGATCAAAGCGTCCGCTATGCGGATTGTCCGCTATGCAAGGCGTCCGTTATGCGGGGGTCCACTGTATATTTATTTATCCTCTTTTTCATAAAATATGTATTACTTATTACCAAATCTTTCCTACATACTCTAACTTGAACCTCACTATCCTCGTAAAAACTCTTCACTGCTTTCAGTAACCTACCTCCTACACCATACACCTGCAACATCTGCCACATTGCTCCCCTATCCACCCTGTCATACGCCTTTTTCAAATCCATAAATGCCACAAAAACCTCTTTAGCCTTATCTAAATACTGTTCACTTAAATGTTTCACTGTAAACACCTGGTCCACACACCCCCTACCTTTCCTAAAGCCTCCTTCTTCATCTGCTATCCTATTCTCCGTCTTTGTCTTAATTCTTTCAATAATAACTCTTGTAAGTGTATGGTAGAGTTATTATTGAAAGAATTATGAGTAAGACGGAGAATAGGATAGCAGATGAACAAGGAGGCTTTAGGAAAGGTAGGGGGTGTGTGGACCAGGTGTTTACAGTGAAACATTTAAGTGAACAGTATTTAGATAAGGCTAAAGAGGTTTTTGTGGCATTTATGGATTTGGAAAAGGCGTATGACAGGGTGGATAGGGGGGCAATGTGGCAGATGTTGCAGTGTATGGTGTAGGAGGTAGGTTACTGAAAGCAGTGAAGAGTTTTTACGAGGATAGTGAGGCTCAAGTTAGAGTATGTAGGAAAGAGGGAGATTATTTCCCAGTAAAAGTAGGCCTTAGACAAGGATGTGTGATGTCACCGTGGTTGTTTAATATATTTATAGATGGGGTTGTAAGAGAAGTAAATGCGAGGGTCTTGGCAAGAGGCGTGGAGTTAAAAGATAAAGAATCACACATAAAGTGGGAGTTGTCACAGTTGCTCTTTGCTGATGACACTGTGCTCTTGGGAGATTCTGAAGAGAAGTTGCAGAGGTTGGTGGATGAATTTGGTAGGGTATGTAAAAGAAGAAAATTAAAAGTGAATACAGGAAAGAGTAAGGTAATGAGGATAACAAAAAGATTAGGTGATGAAAGATTGGATATCAGATTGGAGGGAGAGAGTATGGAGGAGGTGAATGTATTCAGATATTTGGGAGTGGACGTGTCAGCGGATGGGTCTATGAAAGATGAGGTGAATCATAGAATTGATGAGGGGAAAAGGGTGAGCAGTGCACTTAGGAGTCTGTGAAGACAAAGAACTTTGACCTTGGAGGCAAAGAGGGGAATGTATGAGAGTATAGTTTTACCAACACTCTTATATGGGTGTGAAGCATGGGTGATGAATGTTGCAGCGAGGAGAAGGCTGGAGGCAGTGGAGATGTCATGTCTGAGGGCAATGTGTGGTGTGAATATAATGCAGAGAATTCGTAGTTTGGAAGTTAGGAGGAGGTGCGGGATTACCAAAATTGTTATCCAGAGGGCTGAGGAAGGGTTGTTGAGGTGGTTCGGACATGTAGAGAGAATAGAGCGATACAGAATGACTTCAAGAGTGTATCAGTCTGTAGTGGAAGGAAGGCGGGGTAGGGGTCGGCCTAGGAAAGGTTGGAGGGAGGGGGTAAAGGAGGTTTTGTGTGCGAGGGGCTTGGACTTCCAGCGGGCATGTGTGAGCGTGTTTAATAGGAGTGAATGGAGACAAATGGTTTTTAATACTTGATGTGCTGTTGAAGTGTGAGCAAAGTAGCATTTATGAAGGGATTCAGGGAAACCGGCAGGCTGGACTTGAGTTCTGGAGATGGGAAGTACAGTGCCTGCACTCTGAAGGAGGGGTGTTAATGTTGCAGTTTAAAAACTGTAGTGTAAAGCACCCTTCTGGCAAGACAGTGATGGAGTGAATGATGGTGAAAGTTTTTCTTTTTCGGGCCACCCTGCCTTGGTGGGAATCGGCCTGTGTATTAATGATAAAAAAAAAAATACCAAATCTCTTTCTACACATAGCTCAATTAAAGGCTCCCCATTTACATTTACCCCTGGCACCCCAAATTTACCTACTACTTCCTCCACAACATATTTACCCACTTTAGCATTGAAATCCCCAACCACAAGTACTCTCACACTTGGTTCAAAACTCCCCACGCATTCACTCAACATTTCCCAAAATCTCTCTCTCTCTTCTACACTTCTCTCTTCTCCAGGTGCATATACACTTATTATAACCCACTTTTCACATCCAACCTTTATTTTACTCCACGTAATCCTTGAATTAATACATTTATAGTCCATCTTTTCCTGCCATATCTTATCCTTTAACATTATTGCTACTCCTTCTTTAGTTCTAACTCTATTTGAAACCCCTGACCTAATCCCATTTATTCCTCTCCACTGAAACTCTCCCACTTCCTTCAGCTTTGTTTCACTTAAAGCCAGGACATCCAGCTTCTTCCCATTCATAACATCCACAATCATCTCTTTCTTATCATTTGCACAACATCCACACACATTCAGACTTCCCACTTTGACAATTTTCTTCTTCTTATTCTTTTTAGTAATCTTTACAGGAAAAGGGGTTACTAGCCCATTGTTCCCGGCATTTTAGTTGACTTTTACAACACGCATGTCTTACGGAGGAAAGATTCTTATTCCACTTCCCCATGGATATAAAAGGAAAAGTAATAAGACCAAGAAAAAGAAAACTCAGATGAGTGTGTATAAATAAACGTGTACATGTATGTGTAGTGTGACCTAAGTATAAGTAGAAGTAGCAAGGCATACCTGTAATCTTGCATATTTATGAGACAGACAAAAGACACCAGCAATCCTACCATCATGTAAAACAATTACAGGCTTTCGAGTGTAAAACGAAAGCCTGTAATTGTTTTACATGATGGTAGGATTGCTGGTGTCCTTTTTTCTGTCTCATGAACATGCAAGATTTCAGGTACGTCTTGCTACTTCTACTTACACTTAGGTCACACTACACATACATGTACAAGCACATATATACACACCCCTCTGGGTTTTCTTCTATTTTCTTTCTAGTTCTTATTCTTGTTTATTTCCTCTTATCTCCATGGGGGAGTGGAACAGAGTTCTTCCTCCGTAAGCCATGCGTGTTGTAGGAGGCAACTAGAATGCCGGGAGCAAGGGGCTAGTAACCTCTTCTCCTGTATATATTACTAAATGTAAAAGGAGAAACTTTCGTTTTTCCTTTTGGGCCACCCCGCCTCGGTGGGATACGGCCGGTGTGTTGAAAGAAGTGTTGAAAGATATTAACAAGGTCTTGAGGATATCTCTCCAAGAGAGAACCCGCAGTAATGGATTTAAATTAGATAAGTTTAGATTTAGAAAGGACATAGGAAAGTATTGGTTTGGAAATAGGGTAGTTGATGAGTGGAACAGTCTACCTAGTTGGGTTATTGAGGCTAGGACTTTGGGTAGTTTCAAATTTAGGTTGGATAAGTACATGAGTGGGAGGGGTTGGATTTGAGTGGGACTTGCACATCAGAGCTTATTTCTTGGGTAGCATTGAAAATTGGGTTGGTCAAATGTTTGTTAGTGGGATGAATTGTAAAGGATCTGCCTAGTATGGGCCAACAGGCCTGCTGCAGTGTTCCTCCTTTCTTATGTTCTTATTTTCCACACTCCGAATTTTCTGCATAATATATACACCACACATTGCCCTTAGATAGGACATCTCCACTGCCTCCAACCGCCTCCTCGCTGCTGCATTCACAACCCAAGCCTCACACCCATATAAGAGTGTTGGTACTACTATCATACATTCCCTTCTTTGCCTCCATAGATAACGTTTTTTGACTCCACATATACCTCAACGCACCACTTACCTTTTTTCCTTCATCAATTCTATGATTAACCTCATCCTTCATAAATCCATCCACTGACACGTCAACTCCCAAGTATCTGAAAACATTCACTTCTTCCATACTCCTCCCCAATTTGATATCCAATTTTTCTTTATCTAAATCATTTGATACCCTTATCACCTTACTCTTTTCTATGTTCACTTTAAACTTTCTACCTTTACACACACTCCCAAACTCATCCGCTAACCTTTGCAATTTTTCTTTAGAATCTCCCATAAGCACAGTATCATCAGCAAAAAGTAACTGTGTCAGTTCCCATTTTGTATTTGATTTCCCATAATTTAATTCCTCCCCTCTCCCAAACACCCTAGCATTTACTTCTTTTACAACCCCATCTATAAATATATTAAACAACTATGGTGACATTACACATCCCTGTCTAAGACCTACTTTTACCGGGAAGTAGTCTCCCTCTCTTCTACACACCCTAACCTGAGCCTCACTATCCTCATGAGGTATATGAGGTATATGAGGTATATTTAGTAACTTACCACCTATTCCATATACTTGCAACATCTGCCACATTGCTCCCCTATCCACTCTATCATATGGCTTTTCTAAATCCATAAATGCAATAAAAACTTCCCTACCTTTATCTAAATACTGTTCACATATATGCTTCAATGTAAACACTTGATCTACACATCCCCTACCCACTCTGAAAACTCCTTGCTCATCCGTAATCCTACTTTCTGTCTTACCTCTAATTCTTTCAATAATAACCCTACCGTACACTTTTCCTGGTATATTCAATAAACTTATTCCTCTATAATTTTTACAATCTCTTTTGTCCCCCTTCCCTTTATATAAAGGGACTATACATGCTCTCCGCCAATCCCTAGGTACCTTCCCCTCTTTCATACATTTATTAAACAAAAGTACCACCCATTCCAACACTATATCCCCCCTGCTTTTAACATTTCTGTCATGATCCCATCAGTTCCAGCTGCTTTACCCCCTTCCATTCTACGTAATGCCTCACGTACCTCCCCCACACTTACATTCTGCTCTTCTTCACTCCTAAAAGATGGTATACCTCCCTGGCCAGTGCATGGAATTACCACCTCCCTTTCTTCCTCAACATTTAAAAGTTCCTCAAAATATTCTCGCCATCTACCTAATACCTCCCTCTCCCCATCTACTAACTCCCGTACTCTGTTTTTAACTGACAAATCCATTCGTTCTAAAGGCTTTCTTAACTTGTTCAACTCCAAAGTTTTTTCTTATTTTCATTAAAATTTCTTGACAGTGCCTCTCCCACTCTATCATCTGCTCTCCTTTTGCACTCTCTCACCACTCTCTTCACCTTTCTTTTACTCTCCATATACTCTGCTTTTCTTATAACACTTCTGCTTTGTAAAAGCCTCTTATAAACTACCTTTGTCTCTCTTATCATACCCTTTACTTCATTCCACCAATCATTCCTCTTTCCTCCTGCACCCACCTTCCTATAGCCACAAACTTCTGCCCCCACGTTCTAATACTGCATTTTTAAAACCATTACGACCCTCTTCAAACACCCCCCCCCCCTCACCACTACTCATACTTGCACTAGCCCATCTTTCTGCTAATAGTTGCTTTGTAAAAACCTCTCATAAGCTAACTTTTTCTCTTTTATCACACCCTTTACTTCATCATTCCACCAATCACTCCTCTTTCCTCCTGCCCCCACCCTCCTATAACCTCAAACTTCTGCCCCACATTCTAATACTGCATTTTTAACGTGGCTCACGAAATCATAATGACACGATTGCAAACAAACCATACCACGGGCAGGATTGAACCCACGGTCAGAGAGTCTCAAAACTCCAGACCGTCGCGTTAGCCACTGGACCTGTGGCTAACACGACGGTCTGTAGTTTTGAGACTCTCTGACCGCGGGTTCAATCCCGCCCGTGGTATGGACTACATTTTTAAAACTCATCCAACCCTATTCAACCCCCCCACTACTCATCTTTGCACTAGCCCACCTTTCTGCCAATAGTCGCTTATATCTCACCTGAACTTCCTCCTCCCTTAGTTTATACACTTTCACTTCCCTCGTACTTGTTGCCACCTTCCTCTTGTCCCATCTACCTCTTATCTAACTGTAACTACAACTAAATAATGATCTGATATATCAGTTGCCCCTCTATAAACATGTACATCCTGGAGCCTACCCATTAATCTTTTATCCACCAATACATAATCTAACAAACTACTTTCATTACATGCTACATCATACCTTGTATATTTATTTATCCTCTTTTTCATAAAATATGTATTACTTATTACCAAATCTTTCCTACATAATCTAACTTGAACCTCACTATCCTCGTAAAAACTCTTCACTGCTTTCAGTAACCTACCTCCTACACCATACACTGCAACATCTGCCACATTGCCCCCCTATCCACCCTGTCATACGCCTTTTCCAAATCCATAAATGCCACAAAAACCTCTTTAGCCTTATCTAAATACTGTTCACTTAAATGTTTCACTGTAAACACCTGGTCCACACACCCCCTACCTTTCCTAAAGCCTCCTTGTTCATCTGCTATCCTATTCTCTGTCTTTGTCTTAATTCTTTCAATAATAACTTTTGTAAGTGTATGGTAGAGTTATTGAAAGAATTATGAGTAAGACGGAGAATAGGATAGCAGATGAACAAGGAGGCTTTAGGAAAGGTAGGGGGTGTGTGGACCAGGTGTTTACAGTGAAACATTTAAGTGAACAGTATTTAGATAAGGCTAAAGAGGTTTTTGTGGCATTTATGGATTTGGAAAAGGCGTATGACAGGGTGGATAGGGGGGCAATGTGGCAGATGTTGCAGTGTATGGTGTAGGAGGTAGGTTACTGAAAGCAGTGAAGAGTTTTTACGAGGATAGTGAGGCTCAAGTTAGAGTATGTAGGAAAGAGGGAGATTATTTCCCAGTAAAAGTAGGCCTTAGACAAGCATGTGTGATGTCACCGTGGTTGTTTAATATATTTATAGATGGGGTTGTAAGAGAAGTAAATGCGAGGGTCTTGGCAAGAGGCGTGGAGTTAAAAGATAAAGAATCACACATAAAGTGGGAGTTGTCACAGTTGCTCTTTGCTGATGACACTGTGCTCTTGGGAGATTCTGAAGAGAAGTTGCAGAGGTTGGTGGATGAATTTGGTAGGGTATGTAAAAGAAGAAAATTAAAAGTGAATACAGGAAAGAGTAAGGTAATGAGGATAACAAAAAGATTAGGTGATGAAAGATTGGATATCAGATTGGAGGGAGAGAGTATGGAGGAGGTGAATGTATTCAGATATTTGGGAGTGGACGTGTCAGCGGATGGGTCTATGAAAGATGAGGTGAATCATAGAATTGATGAGGGGAAAAGGGTGAGCGGTGCACTTAGGAGTCTGTGGAGACAAAGAACTTTGACCTTGGAGGCAAAGAGGGGAATGTATGAGAGTATAGTTTTACCAACACTCTTATATGGGTGTGAAGCATGGGTGATGAATGTTGCAGCGAGGAGAAGGCTGGAGGCAGTGGAGATGTCATGTCTGAGGGCAATGTGTGGTGTGAATATAATGCAGAGAATTCGTAGTTTGGAAGTTAGGAGGAGGTGCGGGATTACCAAAATTGTTATCCAGAGGGCTGAGGAAGGGTTGTTGAGGTGGTTCGGACATGTAGAGAGAATGGAGCGATACAGAATGACTTCAAGAGTGTATCAGTCAGTAGTGGAAGGAAGGCGGGGTAGGGGTCGGCCTAGGAAAGGTTGGAGGGAGGGGGTAAAGGAGGTTTTGTGTGCGAGGGGCTTGGACTTCCAGCGGGCATGTGTGAGCGTGTTTAATAGGAGTGAATGGAGACAAATGGTTTTTAATACTTGACGTGCTGTTGAAGTGTGAGCAAAGTAGCATTTATGAAGGGATTCAGGGAAACCAGCAGGCTGGACTTGAGTTCTGGAGATGGGAAGTACAGTGCCTGCACTCTGAAGGAGGGGTGTTAATGTTGCAGTTTAAAAACTGTAGTGTAAAGCACCCTTCTGGCAAGACAGTGATGGAGTGAATGATGGTGAAAGTTTTTCTTTTTCGGGCCACCCTGCCTTGGTGGGAATCGGCCTGTGTGTTAATGATAAAAAAAAAAATACCAAATCTCTTTCTACACATAGCTCAATTAAAGGCTCCCCATTTACATTTACCCCTGGCACCCCAAATTTACCTACTACTTCCTCCACAACATATTTACCCACTTTAGCATTGAAATCCCCAACCACAAGTACTCTCACACTTGGTTCAAAACTCCCCACGCATTCACTCAACATTTCCCAAAATCTCTCTCTCTCTTCTACACTTCTCTCTTCTCCAGGTGCATATACACTTATTATAACCCACTTTTCACATCCAACCTTTATTTTACTCCACGTAATCCTTGAATTAATACATTTATAGTCCATCTTTTCCTGCCATATCTTATCCTTTAACATTATTGCTACTCCTTCTTTAGTTCTAACTCTATTTGAAACCCCTGACCTAATCCCATTTATTCCTCTCCACTGAAACTCTCCCACTTCCTTCAGCTTTGTTTCACTTAAAGCCAGGACATCCAGCTTCTTCTCATTCATAACATCCACAATCATCTCTTTCTTATCATTTGCACAACATCCACACACATTCAGACTTCCCACTTTGACAATTTTCTTCTTCTTATTCTTTTTAGTAATCTTTACAGGAAAAGGGGTTACTAGCCCATTGTTCCCGGCATTTTAGTTGACTTTTACAACACGCATGTCTTACGGAGGAAAGATTCTTATTCCACTTCCCCATGGATATAAAAGGAAAAGTAATAAGACCAAGAAAAAGAAAACTCAGATGAGTGTGTATAAATAAACGTGTACATGTATGTGTAGTGTGACCTAAGTATAAGTAGAAGTAGCAAGGCATACCTGTAATCTTGCATATTTATGAGACAGACAAAAGACACCAGCAATCCTACCATCATGTAAAACAATTACAGGCTTTTGTTTTACATTCACTTGGCAGGACGGTAGTACCACCCTGGGTGGTTGCTGTCTACCAACCTATTTTCATTAATTCTTATGGGAAATATTAATTCGGTTATTGGCCATTTCGGTTATCAGCCGACCTTCAGGAATGGAATGCGGCCGATAACCGGGGGTCCACTGTACGTATAAAGATACACAACGTATCGCTCCAAACTGCCAATATCCCAAACCCCTCCTTTAAAGTGCAGGCATTGTACTTCCCATTTTCAGTACTCAAGTCTGGCTCGATAAAAATACAACTGGTTTCCCTGAATCCCTTCACTAAATATTACCCTGCTCACACTCCAACAGCTTGTCGGGTCCCAAAAACCTTTCGTCTCCAATCACTCCTATCTAACATGCTCATGCACGCTTGCTGGAAGTCCAAGCCCCTCGCCCACAAAACCTCCTTTATCCTCTCCCTCCAAGCTTGTCGAGGACGACCCTTACCCCGCCTTCCTTCCCCTACAGATTTATATGCTCTCCATGTCATTTTACTTAGATTCATTCTCTCTAAATGACCAAAGTACCTCAACAACCCCTCTTCAGCCCTCTGACTAATACTTTTATTAACTCCACACCTCCTTATTCCACACTCCGAATTTTCTGCATAATATTTACACCACACATTGCCCTTAGACAGGACATCTCCATTGCCTCCAACCACCTTCTTGCTGCAGCATTTACAACCCAAGCTTCCCGCCTCCTTGCTGCAGCATTTACAACCCAAGCTTCCTGCCTCCTTGCTGCAGCATTTACAACCCAAGCTTCACACCCATATATGCGAGTTGGTACCACTTTACTTTCATACATTCCCTTCTTTGCCTCCATAGATAACATTTTTTGTCTCCACATATACCTCAATGCACCACTCACCTTTTTTCCTTCATCAATTCTGTGGTTAACCTCATCCTTTCTAAACCCATCCGCTGACACGTCAACTTCCAAATATCTGAAGGTATTCACTTCTTTGATACTCCCTCTCTCCAATGTAATATCCAATTCTTCTTTAAATCCTTTGATGCCCTCATCACCTTACTCTTATCTATGTTCACTTTCAACTTTCTACCTTTACACACCCTCCCAAACTCATCCACTAAGCTTTGCAACTTTTCTTTAGAATCACCCATAAGCACAGTATCATCAGCAAAAAGTAACTGTGTCGACTCCCATTTTGTATTTGATTTCCCATAATTTAATCCTACCCCTCTCCCCAACACCCTAGCATTTACTTTTACAACCCCATCTATAAATATATTAAACAACCATGGTGACATTACACATCCCTGTCTAAGACCTATTTTTCCCGGGAAGTAATCTCCCTCTCTTCTACACACCCTAACCTGAGCCTCACTATCCTCATAAAAACTCTTTGCAGCATTTAGTAACTTACTACCTATTCCATATACACCTACCATCCGACTTACGACCGCGTTCGGTTCCGAGAAACCGGTCGTATGTTGAAATGGTCGTAAGTCGAACTTTACTACTGAATATCAACAAAACATTTTTGTAATGACTTTATTTTATTGTTTTATTTTGGTATTTCATGTTTTACTTTACTTTTTATGTTGTTAGTACTGTATTTTATACTGTAAGGTTTAGGATAAACACTGTGTACAACACAAATAGTTGTTTATTTCCCAGAAATTTGGCATAAAAAATTTGGTCGTAAGTCGAGTGGTCGTAAGTCGAGCAGGTCGTAAGTTGGATGGTATGTGTACTTACAACATCTGCCACATTGCTCCCCTATCCACTCTTATCATATGCCTTTTCTAAATCCATAAATGCAATGAAAACTTCCCTACTTTTATCTAAATACTGTTCACATATATGCTTCCATATGAACACTTGATCTACACATCCCCTACCAACTCTAAAGCCTCCTTGCTTATCCGCTATCCTACTCTCTGTCTTACCTCTAATTCTTTCAGTAATAACCCTACCGTACACTTCTCCTGGTATACTCGGTAAACTTCTTCTTTCTTTCAACCCACCAGCCGTATCCCACCGAGGCGGGGTGGCCCAAAAGGAAAAAACAAAAGTTTCTCCTTTTACATTTAGTAATATATACAGGAGAAGGGGTTACTAGCCTCTTGCTCCTGACATTTTAGTCGCCTCTTACAACACGCATGGCTTACGGAGGAAGAATTCTGTTCCACTTCCCCATGGAGGTAAGAGGAAATAAACAAGAACAAGAACTAGAAAGAAAATAGAAGAAAACCCAGAGAGGTGTGTGTTTGGGATATTGGCAGTTTGGAGGGATATGTTGTGTATCTTTATACGTATATGCTTCTAAACTGTTGTATTCTGAGCACCTCTGCAAAAGCAGTGATAATGTGTGAGTGTGGTGAAAGTGTTGAATGATGATGAAAGTATTTTCTTTTTGGGGATTTTCTTTCTTTTTTGGGTCACCCTGCCTCGGTGGGAGACGACCGACTTGTTGAAAAAAAAAAAAATGTATATATATGCTTGTACATGTATGTGTATTGTGACCTAAGTGTAAGTAGAAGTAGCAAGAAGTACCTGAAATCTTGCATGTGTATGAGACAGAAAAGAAAGACACCATCAATCCTACCATCGTGTAAAACAATTACAGGCTTCCGTTTTACACTCACTTGGGCGGTTGCTGTCTACCAACCTACTGCTACTACTCGGTAAACTTATTCCCCTATAATTTTTACAAACTCTTTTGTCCCCCTTCCCTTTATGTAAAGGAACTATACACGCTCTCTGCCAATGCCTAGGTATGTATCTTCCCCTCTTCCATGCATTTATTAAACAAAAATGCCAGCCACTCCAACACTATATATACCCCTGCTTTTAACATTTCTGTCATGATCCCGTCAATTCCAATTACTTTACCCCCTTTCATTCTGTGTAATTCCTCACACACCTTCCCCACACTCACATCCTGCTCTTCTTCACTCCTGAAAGATAGTATACCTCCCTGACCAGTACATGAAATTACCGCCTCTCTTTTTTCGTCGACATTTAAAAGTTCCTCAAAATATTCCTGCCATCTACCCAATACCTCCAGCTCCCCATCTACTAACTCCTCTACTCTGTTTTTAACTGACAAATCCATTTGTTCTAAAGGCTTTCTTAACTTGTTTATCTCCAAAAATTTTTCTTATTTTCATCAAAATTTCTTGACAGTGCCTCTCCTACTCTATCATCTGCTCCCCTTTTACACTCTTTCACCACTCTCTTCACCTTTCTTTTACTCTCCATATACTCTGCTTTTCTTATAACACTTCTGCTTTGTAAAAGCCTCTTATAAACTTCCTTTGTCTCTCTTATCATACCCTTTACTTCATTCCACCAATCATTCCTCTTTCCTCCTGCACCCACCTTCCTATAGCCACAAACTTCTGCCCCCACATTCTAATACTGCATTTTTAAAACCATTCCAACCCTCTTCAACCCCTTCCCCCTCACCACTACTCATACTTGCACTAGCCCATCTTTCTGCCAATAGTTGCTTATATCTCACCCGAACTTCTTCCTCCCTTAGTTTATACACTTTCACCTCTCTCTTACTTGTTGTTGCCATTTTCTTGTTGTCCCATCTACTTCTTACTCTAACTGTAGCTACAACTAAATAATGATCCAATATATCAGTTGCCCCTCTTTAAACATGTACATCCTGAAGCCTTCCCGTCAACCTTTTATCCACCAATGTATAATCTAACAAACTACTTTCATTACTTGCTATGTCATACCTTGTATATTTATTTATCCTCTTTTTCATAAAATATGCATTACTTATTACCAAACCTCTTTCTACACATAGCTCAATTAAAGGTTTCCCATTTTCATTTACCCCTGGTACCCCAAATTTACCTACTGCTCCCTCCACAACATTTTTACCCACTTTAGCATTGAAATCCCCAACCACCAGTACTCATTCTTGGTTCAAAACTCCCCACACACGCACTCAACAATTCCCAAAACCTCTCTCTCTCCTCTACACTTCTCTCTTCTCCAGGTGCATATATGCTTACTATAACCCACTTTTCACATCCAACCTTTATTTTACTCCACATAATCCTTGAATTAATACATTTATACTCCCTCTTTTCTTGCCATAGCTTATCCTTCAACATTATTGCTACTCTTTCTTTAGATCTAACTCTATTTGAAACCTCTGACCTAATCCCATTTACTTCTCTCCACTGAAACTCTCCCACCCCCTTCAGCTTTGTTTCATTTAAAGCCAGGACATCCAGCTTCTTCTCATTCATAGCATCCACAGTCATCTCTTTCTTATCATTCGCACAACATGCACGCACATTCAGACATCCACTTTGACAATTTTCTTGTTTTTCTTTTTAGTAATTATTACAGGAAAACGGGTTACTAGCCCATTGTTCCCGGCATTTTAGTTGACTTTTACAACATGCATGGCTTACTGAGGTAAGATTATTAAGATGAAATCAAAGAAAACTCAGATGAGTGTGTATAAATAAATGTGTACATGTATGTGTAATGTGCCCTAAGTGTAAGTAGAAGTAGCAAGACGTACGTGTAATCTTGCATATTTATGAGACAGACAAAAGACACCAGCATTCCTACTATCATCTAAAACAATTACAGGCTCTTGTTTTATACTCACTTGGTAGGTTGGTAGTACCTCTCTGGGTGGTTGCTGTCTACCAACCTAATACCTACAAGAAAAAGAACTTTTTTCTTTTTTTTTTTTCTTTTTTTTTTTCTTTCTTTCCCCAACAAACCAGCCATATCCCACCAAGGCAGGGTGGCCCAAAAAGAGAAACGAAAGTTTCTCTTTTTAAATTTAGTAATTTATACTAGAGAAGGGGTTACTAGCCCTTCCCCTGGCATTTTAGTCGCCTCTTACAACACGCATGGCTTACGGAGGAAGAATTCTGTTCCACTTTCCCATGGAGATAAGAGGAAATAAACAAAAACAAGAACTAGAAGGAAAATAGATGAAAACCCAGAGGGGTATGTATATATTTGCTTGTACATGTATGCATAGTGTGACCTAAGTGTAAGTAGAAGTAGCAAGACATACCTGAAATCTTACATGTTTCTTCTTCTTTCAACAAACTGGCTGTATCCCACCAAGGCAGGGTGGCCCAAAAAGAAAAACAAAAGTTTCTCTTTCTAAATTTAGTAATTTATGCAGGAGAAGGGGTTACTAGCCCCTTGCTCTCGGCATTTTAGTCGCCTCTTACAACATGCATGGCTTACAGAGAAAGAATTCTGTTCCACTTCCCCATGGAGATAAGAGGAAATAAACAAAAACAAGAACTAGAAAGAAAATAGCAGAAAACCCAGAGGGATGTGTATATATATATATGCTTGTACATGTATTTGTAATGTGACCTAAGTGTAAGTAGAAGTAGCAAGACGTACCTGAAATCTTGCATGTGTATGAGACAGACAAAAGACACCAGTAATCCTACCATCATGTAAAACAATTACAGGATTTCGTTTTACACTCACTTGGTAGGACAGTAGTACCTCCCTGGGTGGTTGCTGTCTACCAACCTACTACTGTCTTTATTATAAATATTATATGAATTATGGACAAGAGGTCCAACCAACATGTACGTTCCACTGTTTTGGTCACTAGTTTTGGTGAGGTGGATCAGTGCTTCTAAAATTCTGCATCTGGTCCCATCATTCTTGAGGTGTAACGGCTGTCCTCTTCCTCAGTCCATGACACGAGAATGAAGGTTGTGATGGACATGCTTGCATTGCTGATTTTTATTCTTACTGCAAGTATATTTATGTTCCTGATGGTGTGTCTAAAGGTCTCTGCTGGTCTTTCAACTTAGAATTTATCACAACATCATGGTATGCTATATATGCCTGCTGTGCAAATATGTAGTTCTGGGTTCAGGGCTTTTGGTGATCTCTTGATAGTTTTGGTATTAAGGACTGCTGCAACCACATTGACTTTTCAGAGAATTGGGTCATTGGTGATGGTAGTCTACCCTGTGGAGAGTACCAATCATCTACCAATGTTGGAATCTTCTTTGGGTGTGCTGTGAATGAGGATGGCTTTCTGTTTGCAGGAGTGGATAATGTGCATTGGGGATTTTAAGTTGAATACCACCTCAGTATATTCTTGTTCTTCTAAAAGATATTCATCACTGCAAAATCAGAGTGCTTGGAGCAAGGAATCTGTGATAATTTCTCTCTCGGTTATGAGGTCATGGTGGGAAAAATAGTGTATTAAGTCATTCGTATTGCTCTCCCAATGATTCGATGTGTGATTTGTCTTTCTCTGAACCTGACCTCATGGTGCTTGTCTGTTGTATAAGGCTGTGTATTTGCCCTTTCCTGTATACTTCTTGATAAAGCCCAGCCTTGAGTGAAACATTGTATTAAAAGGATCCTCTGCTGCCAGTGTCTTCATTACTGCTTCTCAGCTCTTTCTGTTGTGTAACAACCAGGCCTTAAAATTTTCATTGCATAGATTGGGAGTAAGTTAATACATTGGTAGATAAATTGCAACCTCTTCCAAGTTTTGAATATTTTTTTTTGGTCATAAAAGTGCCATGTGTGCACAAGTATATTTAGGTTTACACCTATGTGTAGACAAGATGATGATGTCCTTAACCATCTTATGGGATTATTCAGCAGTAATTCTAAAGGGCTGCTAAATGGTTAAACTGTATGCAAAAGATCTCCCAAATAGCAGATTTCCCTGTGTTGTAAAGATTTTTTTTTTTTTTTTTTTTTTTTTTTTTTTTTTTTTTTTTTTTTTTAAAGTAGATGCCCATTGTAGAGAAGGGAATAGAAATTTTGTATAATTATTTATGGCTTGTGTAGTAAGAAAATTTAATAGGAGGAGAATAAGTACCTGTAAGTACATGGAACACAGAAATGTATTGTTCTAAAAACATAAGATGGGAGTAATTTGACTTGAGCAGACAGAAGAGAGCGAGTGGTGTCAGTTGTAATGCTGGTATTTACAAGATAACCAGGTCAGTCCATTAAAAAAATAAAAATAGGGGTTGTAAAAGAAGTAAATGCTAGGGTGTTGGGGAGAGGGGTGGGATTAAATTATGGGGAATCTAATACAAAATGGGAATTGACACAGTTACTTTTTGCTGATGATACTGTGCTTATGGGAGATTCTAAAGAAAAGTTGCGAAGGTTAGTGGACGAGTTTGGGAGTGTGTGTAAAGATAGAAAGTTGAAAGTGAACATAGAAAAGAGTAAGGTGATGAGGGTATCAAATAATTTAGATAAAGAAAAATTGGATATCAAATTGGAGAGAAGGAGTATGGAAGAAGTGAATGTTTTCAGATATTTGGGAGTTGACGTGTCAGCGGATGGATGTAAGAAGGATGAAGTTAACCATAGAATTGATGAAGGAAAAAAGGTGAGTGGTGCATTGAGGTATATTTGGAGACAAAAAACATTATCTATAGAGGCAAAGAAGGGAATGTATGAAAGTATTGTGGTACCAACACTTTTATATGGGTGTGAAGCTTGGGTTGTAAATGCTGCAGTGAGGAGGCAGTTGGAGATGGTGGAGATGTCCTGTCTAAGGGCAGTGTGTGGTGTAAATATTATGCAGAGAATTCGGAGTGTGGAAATTAGGAGAAGGTGTATAGTTAATAAAAGTATTAGTCAGAGGGCTGAAGAGGGGTTGTTGAGGTGGTTTGGTCATTTAGAGAGAATGGATCAAAATAGAATGACATGGAGAGCTTATAAATCTGTAGGGGAAGGAAGGCAGGGTAGGGGTCGTCCTCGAAAAGGTTGGAGGGAGGGGGTAAAGTAGGTTTTGTGGACGAGGGGCGTGGACTTTCAGCAAGCATGCGTGAGCGTGTTAGATAGGAGTGAATGGAGACGAATGGTATATGGGACCTGACGAACTGTTGGAGTGTGAGCAGGGTAATATTTAGTGAAGGGATTCAGGGAAACCTGTTTTTATATAGCTTGACTTGAGTACTGGAAATGGGAAGTACAATGCCTGCACTTTAAAGGAGGGGTTTGGGATATTGACAGTTTGGAGGGATATGTTGTGTATCTTTATATGTATATGCTTCTCAACTTTTGTGTTCTAGGCACCTCTGCAAAAATAGTGATTATATATGAGTGAGGTGAAAGTGTTGAATGATGAAAGTATTTACTTTTTGGGGATTTTCTTTCTTCTTGGGTCACCCTGCTTCGGTGGGAGATGGCCAACTTGTTAAAAAGAAAAACAAAATCTAGGGTTATATTGGAGAATAGGAAAGGGAAGAACAAGAATGTGCTAAAAGGCAGACTTGAGAGAGTACTGTTTTATGGTTCTTAAGGGTTCCCATAGAGGATTCAATAGTGGTCCTATAAGAAGAGTGTATTTCCATCCTTATAGACAAGATTGAATAGTCCTTGCAAGAAAGTATTTAGCAGGTCTATTATGGTCCTTGTAAAGGGGTATGTAGTGGGCCTTATGGTATATAATGATCTTTATCAAGTAGTGTACAGTTGCCTTTTCTTCTTATTGATACTTAGGTGTTCCCTTAAGAGAAGTACACTGTGTTTTTAGGAAAATTAGTAAGTATAGTAATCCTAGGAATGGTTGGAGGGAGAGGGGTAAAGGATGTTTTGAGTGCTAGGCTTGCACAACTGTCAGGCTTGTGTGAACACGTTAAATCTGAATGAATAGAGACGAGTAATTTTTATGGCTTGGTGTATTGTTGGAATGTGAGCAAGGTAACACTTACAAAGGGCCTCATTGGAACCTGTTAGTTGGACTTCAGTCTGGGATGTGGGAAGTGCAATTCCTGCACTCTGGAGGATGGGTGGGGAATGTTGCTGTTTGGAGGGCCATTCAAACTGTGATGACTGCATTTCTGACAGGACAGATGGTGGATAAATGATTGTGAATGTTTTCTTTTTTTTTGGGGGGTGGGGGGAGTGGGGGTCACTCTTCCTTGGTGGGTGATGACCAGTGTGTAAAATAAAATTAGTGCAATATTACATGAAGGAGAATTTAATGATCTATGAATTAAAATAAAGGACTGCAATATTAACTATTTTCTGAGCAGAGAGCCAGATGAAACATCAATGGGTCGGCCAGTCAGTGTAAGACAACGTAATGTTTCTGCCAGTCCTATGTCATCTATTTCTTCTGATACCTCAAGTTCTAGACAACATCGAAAGAGGAGGAAAGACAGACAAATAGAGAAGTCTCCAGCTTCTCATGAAAGAAAAAGGTCAAAAGTAAGTTGAAATGGTTTAGTAAATGACTTGTAACTGTTATACTTTATATATGTTCTTGCCATATCTCCTGAATCACCTCATGTGTAATTTTATTACTTATACTGTACTATATAAAAGCTGCCATTTCTAAGACCAATTTGCTGCATGTGTTTGCTTCCCAATATATTCCTTATTTGTGATAATGACCTCATTATAATCCATGAGAAAGAGTAGTTTATAGTTCCTCTATACAGTGTGTGTTGTCTTTATTTTCATAAATCATACAATCCATTTTTCTCAGTATATATGTATATTTTTCAAAACATTCATGTTTTGTTGACCTGTCAAGCATTGCTTTGATCTCTATCCATGTACTGTATGCTCATACAAGCATTTGCTGTTACTTGCTCTTGACCACTGCTCCCACTACTTTCATTTTGCTTCATGTATTAGACATGGTAAATAATAAATCATTATCAGAATGAGCCATACTTGTAAATTTTCTTTGTTTAATTTCATGATTTTTAAACTTAATAGTATACAGAAATTTTTTGACAAGCTTATTTAATCTAATACAGAGCACATAAAATTGGCATGTGATAGGGTGTGTAGGGAAGCAGTATGGCAGATGTTGCAATAAAAAACTTTTATGTGATTAGTGAGGCACAGGTTAAGGTGTGTAGGAGAGAGAGAGAGAGATAGATAGATAGATAGATATTATATTCTAGTAAGAGTAGGACTTAGACAGGGGTGTGTGATGTCACTATGGTTGTTTAATTTATTTGTAGACAGGGGTGTAAAAGAAGTGATGGCTAGGCTGTTAGGGAGAGATTTGGGATTGAAAGATAGTGATCTGGTATGGAGTGGAAGTTGTTACAGTTGCTTTTTGCCTATGACACAGTTCTTACGGGAGATTCTTTGAGATGTTGCAAAGGTCAGTAAATGAATTTGGGAGGCAGGCAATGAGAAACTGGATATTAGATTGGAGGGAGGGAGTATGGAGAAAGTAATTTGGGAGTGGTGCATTGAGGCTTCTGTGGAGACAAAGAACTTTATCCATTTAGGCAAAAAAGAGAAATGTTCCAGAGTATTGTTGCGCTGGGTGGGAAGCATGGGTCCTGAATGTTACAGTTAGGAGGAGACTGGAGGCAGAAGAGATGTCATGTGTGAAGGCATTGTGTAGTGTGAATATTATGCAGAGAATTTGAAATTTGGCAATTAGGAAGATGTGTGGAGTTATCAAAAGTATTATTCAAGAGGGTGAAGAACGGTTGCTGAAGTGATTTTAACATTTAGAAAGGATGGAGAAAAATAAGATGTCCAGGAGGGCATATAAATCTGGGGTGAAGGGAAGATAAGGTAGGGGCTGTCCTAGGAAAGGTTGGAGGGAGGGGGGTAAAGGAAGTTTCAGTTCTAGGGGCTTCAACATTCATAGGCTTGTGTGAGCATGTTAGTGAGTGGAGGAAGTGCTTTTTATGATTTGACATGCTGTTGAAGGGTGAGTAAGGTAATATTTATGAAGGGAATAAAAACACACAATACCATGACTGAAACAGTACACAAATAAGCCGCACAGGGAAAACTGCAACTTATGATGATGTATCTGTCCAACTCAGACCATTAGCTAGTCACACAGAGAAATGTGAAGGGAAGAGAGCCAGAATTTATATGAGGGTGTGATTGCTTGGGGACGAGTGGTAAAACGGGAGGAGGGAGTAGTTAGTAGTAGTAGTAATACAAGTGGCAGTAGTAGTTCAACTGTGGTAGAGGTGGAAATATGGAAATAAGGTGGTAGTGAAAGAAGGGGCAGAGAGTGGAGTGTTAGTGAAGAAATAGTAGCAGTAACAGTGGACATAGCCCAAAAGAACAAGAACAAGGACAGAATCCACCTAGGCAGAAGACAGGTAAGGCATTGAAAATATAGAAAAGGTGAAGAGGTAAGGAGAGGAGGACATAAGGATCAGGTCAAGTCACAAGTGTTCTAAGTTTAGAGAATTCGACAAAGTAATGAGAAATGAAGACATCTATAGAGACAAAGCCAGGACAAGATTCATATTAGGAGTATTGTGTATAAAGGATGCTTCAATAAGATGGCATCTGTGAAGGCTAGAAGAAGGGTAGACAGTTTTGGCAAAGGACCAGTTCTTTAGACATCAAACTTTCTTTTCGCCAAACTAATGCCTTTTGTAGAAATCTAGCTCGTACCCCTCCCCCTGCTGTTGATGCTTCTGGAATTTGCCGCATTTACTTCTGTTCTGTCCAATACTTTGGAGAAACTGGCTGCTCTCTTTCTGACAGATTTAAGAATACAAAAGAAGTGTTATCCTTGCTGACACTAACAATACTCTTTTAGAACAGTCATGTTAGAGATCACAGTCATCCTGTTAACTGGTCGTAGCCTTCACAGACGGTCTCGTTGAAGCATCCCATGTTCACAACATTCCTTAAATGAATCATTGTCTTGGCTTTGTTAATGTATATGCTAATTCCAGTCTTCAAACTGACCCAGCTACCAGTTATTTTGGTAGTCAGTCTTCCATACCATCTATTGATCACAAGAAACTGCCCTTTCAACCTTCAGAACTACCCTATTATGCATATGCCCAGAAGTCTGTAATCTGGCCAATTTTACGCTGTTTTCAACAAATTCCAGTTTAGAAACACAGCTTACAAAAAACACTAGGCATTCCAGCCACCAAAACAATCTTCTTTTTGTTCATTAATCATGTCTCCAGGCCTTTCTTCTATAATACATAGCCTCCATTTTGAATCCATTATTACACACAAAAATTCAGTGTTTTTTCATTATTTCTTGGCTAATAAACCAAATCCATGAATCTTTGGTCATGGTTTAGGCCATCCCAATAATTGAAGCAGACAAGTAAAAAGCCATAAAACAGACCAGGGAGCTTACCCTTCCTCAGGAAAACTGGAAAAATAGACCTTTTCTGCCACTTTGAAGGCTATTTCAAACCACTTCTGGTATGAAACTAATCCGAATCTCCATTGCACTAGTGTGTCTTTACATCTGTTGGTGACTCCAATAAAATTAAAACTGCCCTAGACAACACTGCAAATTCAGTATTTTAACCCAACCACAAAGTCAGAGGTTAGCTGTTTCTATCAAGTCTGGGTTATTTGTATATTGTTCCTATCATACACTGCATGGGGCAGAATTTTTTTATACTTTGCACAGATGACCCATTCCCTCATGTCTAGGCCAAAATTTACTGCTCACAGCAAATTTGAGGGTGTTATGAATTGTGTAGCTCTGTGGCACCAACACTGATCTGCAGACATATATGCATAACTTCCAAACTACGAATTCTCTGCATTATATTCACACCACACATTGCCCTCAGACATGACATCTCCACTGCCTCTTGCAGCGAGGAGAAGGCTGGAGGCAGTGGAGATGTCATGTCTGAGGGCAATGTGTGGTGTGAATATAATGCAGAGAATTCGTAGTTTGGAAGTTAGGAGGAGGTGCGAGATTACCAAAACTGTTGTCCAGAGGGCTGAGGAAGGGTTGTTGAGGTGGTTCGGACATGTAGAGAGAATGGAGCGAAACAGAATGACTTCAAGAGTGTATCAGTCTGTAGTGGAAGGAAGGCGGGGTAGGGGTCAGCCTAGGAAAGGTTGGAGGGAGGGGGTAAAGGAGGTTTTGTGTGCGAGGGGCTTGGACTTCCACCAGGCATGCTTGAGCGTGTTTGATAGGAGTGAATGGAGACAAGTGGTTTTTAATACTTGACGTGCTGTTGGAGTGTGAGCAAAGTAACATTTATGAAGGGATTCAGGGAAACCGGCAGGCCGGACTTGAGTCCTGGAGATGGGAAGCACAGTGCCTGCACTCTGAAGGAGGGGTGTTAATGTTGCAGTTTAAAAACTGTAGTGTAAAGCACCCTTCTGGCAAGACAGTGATGGAGTGAATGATGGTGAAAGTTTTTCTTTTTCGGGCCACCCTGCCTTTGTGGGAATCGGCCAGTGTGATAATAAAATAAATAACAGACAGTGAAAAGGTTAATACGTACATTAAAGTTGAGCAATGGAAGTACACTTTGGGCATACCAAAAAATACACGACTACAATAGTTTGTTAAGTTTAACTTTAAAGTTACAGTAATAATAAGTATTTTTTTTAATACATCATCTGTCTCCCACTGAGGCATTGTTAATTTATAATGATGACTACCAGTTTGGCTCAGTTATATTTTTTGATTCCTTCTGTATGCTGTTCACATGTTAAAATAATAAAAATAAGATAAATGGAAGCTAAGTAACAAAATGAATAGAAGTAGTAATTCATGCTTAATAAACTCATAACTATTAGTTTGTATTGTTACCGAGGTAGGAGGTACAGTTGAGTTATGAAATATACCTTAGGTAAAAATTGTAATAATTGAAATATAATACTCTTGTTACTTATAAATATGTTACAGATTTTTCTTTCATTGCATTCAGATAACTTGCTTGTTATATTATTTGAAATTTTGCTCATTCTAATAACAAGAATATAAGAAAAAAATTTGTCCTCGGCCATCCCCTACCAAGGTAGGGTGACTCAGAAAAGAAAACATTCACTGTCACTCATTCACTCATTGCCAGATTGCAGTCATCGCAGTTCATTTAACACTCTGAGTCGCAACATTCTCACCCCCTCCTCTGTAGTGCACTACCCACCTCCAGGACTTTAATCCAGCTAATCAGTTTATCTGAATTTCTTCATAAATATTACCTTGCTTCCACTCCAAAAGTACATCAGATTCCTAAAGCCACTTGTCTCCATTCACCCCAATCTAACATGTTCAAACACACCTGCCGGGTGTTGAAGCCCTTACCACTTAAAACTTCCTTTGCACTGTCCCCTCTAACCATTCCCAGAATGGTCCCTACCCCCTTCCCTTCCCTTTGCATTCTGAGTTTATACACTCTCTCTTGGTCATGTTGTTTTTTTCCCATTCTCGCTAAATGCCCAGCCCACTTCAAAAACCTGTCCTGCACCCTGTCAAGCCCAGTAATTATGTTATTATTACTAAATTTGTAAAAATCACCTTAAATTTCAGAGCAATAGTGAGCGTCAGCCTCTGGAGTACATGAGTTTAACTACTGGCGGCAGTAACTCATGTGATGGTTGCGACTTGCGTAGAAGTAGAAGGGATGGGAGTGTGGACAGTGAGAAGTGTACTTCCTCTCGAAAGAGAACACATGAACGGGATAGCAGGTACTTTTATAATACCTGTAATATTAAACTAGTTATGAAGCCTTGTTAGCATATTTCGGTATGTTTCTGTGATAAGCACAGAAAAAAATTCTTTGCAATCTTTAAAATCATGAATCACATTCAGCATTTACATTATTACTAATGATATCTATTATCCTGAAATGATTTCATTTAGAGCTTTGCCTCCATATTAACTGTAAAAATGTGACAATTTGACCATATTTTAAAAGTCAGACAGTTTGCTTACAATGTGTGGGCAAACTTTTGAATTCTGTTGCAGAAGGGAACTGTTATAGAAAAGTTTTATAAGGCTAAGTGAGAGATGGTATGGAGCTGGCTGGAAAGACTTGTCTGGTGCCAGTGTTGACTTATAATTCAGTATTTCTGCTATTCTTGCAGTAATTATTAGTAAATTTTCGAAAGTAGATTTTTTCTTGGACAGAATGTGATGGCATGCAAGAGTGCAAAGAACTGAAATATTGGAAGAGGCTTAGGAATTGAACTGCACTCTTTGGGATCGCTGTTGTGTAAACATGTTCAGTACTATGCTTTTTGTGTTAACATAGAGGATAGAATGGGATTATTATAAAGAGGCCAAGGATGGTATGAACAGGGATGTAGCCTTTGGGGGAGGAAGAGAGGCAGTTACCTTTTCTCCTTAACCCCCAGTAATTTTGAATTAAAAAATCTGTGTAAATAATAATAGGCAATGTTGACGTAATGAACTTAAGCCTGCTTATGTCACCATTTGGCAGTCATATTGGACCTTTTCTGCTTATGAAATAGTATTATAGACCTCGGCCATATGTTATTGTTGACTGACTGATAGCCTATTTTAGGTGCTAGCCTTTCCTAAGAACTTACTTAAGCTATGAGCCTGATGATATGGTATAACCTTGATTTATGGAAGTAAAACTTTAAAACATGATATAAAGCTAGAAATCAGGTTGTTAAAATTAAATTTCTTTCTTTCTTTCAACACACCGGCTGTGTCCCACCGAGGCGGGGTGGCCCAAAAGGAGAAACGAAAGTTTCTCCTTGTACATTTAGTAATATATACAGGAGAAGGGGTTACTAGCCCCTTGCTCCCGGCATTTTAGTCGCCTCTTACAACACGCATGGCTTACGGAGGAAAAATTCTGTTCCACTTCCCCATGGAGATAAGAGGAAATACACAAGAACAAGAACTAGGAAGATAATAGCAAAAAACCCAGAGGGGTGTGTATATATATATATGCTTGTACACGTATGTGTAGTGTGACCTAAGTGTAAGTAGAAGTAGCAAGACATACCTGTACTCTTGCATATTTATGAGACAGACAAAAGACACCAGCAATCCTACCATCATGTAAAACAATTACAGGCTTTCGTTTTACACTCACTTGGCAGGATGGTAGTACCTCCCTGGGTGGTTGCTGTCTATCAACCTACTACCTTTAAAAATTAAATTTGTAAAAAAGAAATATGATATTAATAGCTGAAGTGATTAAGTAATAAAGGCGTACAGGAAGTTAATGGTCGGAGAGGTACAAAGATTTAGCATGCAAGGTTGTAAAATGAATATAGAAGTACATTACAGTATTGTAGTTTGAACAAATAAAGTAAAAGATGAATGGTAAGATTGCAAAGAGCATTTGGGGTAGTGAGATTACTTGGGCTATAGTTAAAGGAGGGCAACTAATATTTTGGTAAGGGGTTATTGCAGGAACATACAAAGTAAAAGGTTCATTATGGTTAAGAAATTTTAATGTTTTCTTGGTGTGGTGAAGTTCCTGATTTGTGATAAATTTAGATCTTTAGATTTGTATTAATGTTGGTAGAATTACTGACTGTGTAAAGTAAAAGGACACAAATGCAACTAATGTGACATTTTAGTGTGGCAACATTTTGCTCTCCAGGAGTTTTATCAAGCCGTTACAAACAATACATGGACACGGAGGGTATATATAGGCTCAGAGTGAGGTGCAATTCTAATGGTAGTAGTAGTAGTAGTAGTGGTGTTAATATAAGTTGTAATAGTAGTAGTAATACAATATGGTAGAACAATCAACTTGCACATGAGTAAAACGTTATAAAAGCTATTACTTGGGTAACGTAAAAATAGGTTAGACCAATATTTCTGTTGGTGGTTGGATCTGAGAAGGAACACTGAAACAGACATTCTCAGATCCAACCACCAACAGAAATATTTGTCTAACCTATTTTTATGTTACCCAAGTAATAGCTTGTATAACCTTTTATGCTTGTGCAAGTTGATTGTTCTACCATATTGTATTACTAATACTGTTACAACTTATATTACCACCACTACTGCTACTACCACTAGTATTATACCTTAGTCTGAGCCTATATATACCCTCTGTGTCCATGTATTGTTTGTAACGGCTTGATAAAGCTCCTGAAGAGCGAAATGTTGCCACAATAGAATGTCACATTAGTTGCCCTTGTGTCCTTTTACTTTACATCCTTAGATTTCTTGAGATAATGTGTTAAATTAGGTGCATAGAAACTTAGAAGATATTAAAGTTTTTGAAGGTTAGGGAAAAATCAGTGGTAACATTTTAAATTTTATTCAAATGTATGAGAAATTTAAGGAAAAATGAAAACCAATAAGGATTTGTTTAAAGTTTTCTATAAGCTACATGGTTAATGTTAATAAGAAATTTGATGCCAATTAATATACAGTGGAGCCTCAGCTTACGAATTTAATCTGTTCCGTGACCTTGTTCGTATTCTGATTTGTTTGTATGCTGAGTCAATTTTCCTCAAATAACAAAAAAGGCACAATACCGTGACTGGAACGATACACAAATAACCCGCACATAGAAGAGAGGAGCTTATGATGATGTTTCGGCCCGACTTGGACCATTTACGAAGTCACGCACAATTTTCCTCATTTAAATTACGTAATTGAAATACAATTAATCCGTTTCAGCCTCTCAGGAGGCGTGACAAAATAATGCTAATATCAACTCTACGGCTTAGTTATCTATCACAATTCATCTAACGTGACTGTTTCGGTCATATATATACGTCTTACAAGTCACCGTGCTTGACATATATACAGTGGACCCTCAACCAGCGATGGCATCGATTAACGATGAATCCGACTAGTGATACATTTTAATGCAAAAATTTTTGCCTCGACTAGCGCTAAAAAACTCGACCAACACTATTCGTTCCGTCTGAGACGCGTCCACTTCTGGCCAGTGTTTACAAGCCAGCCAGCCACCGCGGTCGCTTTCAAGTATACAATTCAATTCAATTAAAAGTTTATTCTCTATAAGGATTACAATGCTGAGTTTACAGCCTTTTTAGTGATTGCACCTGCAAAATAAGTCACCATGGGCCCCAAGAAAACTTCTAGTGAAAACCCTACTGCAAAAAGGGTGAGAATTACTATGGATATGAAGAAAGAGATCATTGCTAAGTACGAAAGTGGAGTGCGTGTCTCCGAGCTGGCCAGGTTGTACACAAAACCCCAATCAACCATCGCTGCTATTGTGGCCAAGAAAACTGCAATCAAGGAAGCTGTTCTTGCCAAAGGTGCAACTATGTTTTCGAAACTGAGATCGCAAGTGATAGAAGATGTTGAGAGACTGTTATTGGTGTGGATAAACGAAAAACAGATAGCAGGAGATAGCATCTCTCAAGCGATCATATGTGAAAAGGCTAGGAAGTTGCATGAGGATTTAATTAGAAAAATGCCAGCAACTAGTGGTGATGTGAGTGAATTTAAGGCCAGCAAAGGTTGGTTTGAGAGATTTAAGAATTGTAGTGGCATACATAGTGTGATAAGCCATGGTGAGGCTGCCAGTTTGGACCAAAAAGCAGCTGAAAAATATGTGCAGGAATTCAAGGAGTACATAGACAGTGAAGAATTGAAACCTGAACAAGTGTTTAATTGTGACAGTGACAATGTTGTGAAACACTTTAGGAATGTCATAAAGGAACGGGAGGTACAGGCTTCTATGGACAGATATGTTGTGCGACAGAGGTCCAGTGACTCTCAAGCTGTTTCTAGTGGCATTAAAAGAAGAAGGGAAGTAACTCCGTAAAAGGACTTGCCACCTCAAGTCCTAATGGAAGGGGATTCTCCTTCTAAACACTAACACCATCAACACTCTCCCCTCCTCCCATCCCATCAATCATCACCAGATCTTCAATAAAGGTAAGTGTCATGTAACTGCGCATGTCTTCTTCAGTTTGTGTGTATTAAAATTAATATTTCATGTGGTAAAATTTTTTTTTTCAATACTTTAGGGTGTCTTGCACGGATTAATTTGATTTCCATTATTTCTTATGGGGAAAATTAAATCGACTAACGATAATTTCAATTAACGATGAGCTCTCAGGAACGGATTAATATCGCTGGTCGAGGGTCCACTGTATACTCATAAATTCTAGTGGCTTCAAATCAAGCAGGAGAAAGCTGGTAGGCCCACATGTGAGAGAATGGGTCTGTGTGGTCAGTGTGCACCATATAAAAAAATCCTGCAGGACGCAGTGCATAATGAGAAAAAAAAAACTCCAACTTTTTTTTTTTTTAATTAAAATCTGTGGTCTATTTTTGTATAGTATTTATGGTTGTATTCTCGTTTTCTTGGTCTCATTTGATAGAATGGAACAAATATTATATAAATAGAGGTGATTTTGATTGGTTCTACTATGAAAAGAACCTTGAAATGGAGCTCAAAATAGGGGAAATGTTTGATTTTTGCCGATGTTCAAAAGTAAACAAATGAGGTCATTTTCCAATAAATGTCCAAGTAGCCATTCTAATATGCAGTCATGAATGGGTTGACATTATTTATACAATTATTACAGTATTGCAGTAGTCTGCATAACAGTAAATCTTTTATTTTTTGTTTGAATAAAAATTCAAAATAGAAAGCAAGACTAATATCAGAGGGGCCTGGAGATGTGACTGATGAACAAAGGAAATGTTATTTTAGAGCCAGGAATGTCTGTATTGTTCATTCTGAACCCTATTTTGAAATTGTGATATTTTTTAATTTTCGTGAAATTGGCCAAATTGCAAATTTCTGACCATGTTATTGGGTAGTTGAAATCAGTAAATGGGCAGTTTCCTGTACTCAATCGATAGAACAAATGGAGTTCTAAAGAAATAGCTATGAGTTTGATCAACTGGAAAAATGGAATTAGCTGAAAATAGGGCTCAAAGTGGGCGAAATCGCCGATTCGTCAATATTGCCGAGGTCACTACTTTGCAAGAGCGTAATTCCGTTAGTTTTCCATCAAATTTCATTCTTTTGGTGTCATTACAATCTGGAAAAGATTCTCTATCATTTCAAAAGAAAAAATAATTTTTTTTTTTCAGAAATTTTGCGACACCAGGAGACACCTCAGGATTTGGGGTTGCGACAGTCAAGGGGTTAATAACATAGAAACATGATATATACTCTAGAATAAATAAAATAGGCCATAATATGGCAAGTGATGGTGACGCCGGCAGCGGCAGAAAGCATCCACCGTTTACCCTCCCTTTTTAGTACATCTTCCTAGTCCATAACCCCACACCTAGCTTGTGTTTATCTATGATTAGTGGTGAGGTTGTCACATATGTAACCACAGGTGTGGTCAGCACAGATGTATATTATATAGGTGAAGACATGATCACTGTGGCCACAGTGGTGGTGGTGGCAGCGGCGGCCACAGTGGTGGTGGTAATGGTGGCGGCGGTGGCGGCCAGCTGCCTCACTCTATGCTGCTGTCTTTGTTTCTCTAGCTTTTTTCATAGTTTATAATCGCTTCCTGAGCTTCTTGCTGATTGTACACAAATATTGTCTCTTTGGGTGAGGCATTGTGTAAGAAATTTTTACAATACAGTGGACCCCCGCATAACGCTATTAATCCGTTCCTGAGAGCTCAATGTTATGCGAAATTATCGGTATGCGAATTAATTTTCCCCATAAGAAATAATGGAAATCAAATTAATCCGTGCAAGACACCCAAAAGTATGAAAAAAAAATTTTACCACATGAAATATTAATTTTAATACACACAAACTTAAGAAAACATGCACAGTTACATGACACTTACCTTTATTGAAGATGTGGTGATGATTGATGGGATGGGAGGAGGGGAGACTGGATGGTTTTAGTGTTTAGAAGGGGAATCCCCTTCCATTAGGACTTGAGGTGTCAAGTCCTTTTCCGGGGTTGCTTCCCTTCGTCTTTTAATGCCACTAGGACCAGCTTCAGAGTCACTGGACTTCTGTCGCACAACATATCTGTCCATAGTGGCCTGTACCTCTCGTTCCTTTATGACTTTCCTAAAGTGTTTCACAACAGTGTCAGTGTAATAGTCACCAGCACGGCTTGCAATAGCTGTCTGAGGGTGATTTTCATTCATGAAGGTTTGCACTTCAAGCCACTTTGCACAGATTTCCTTAATCTTTGAAGTAGGCAACTTCTTCAATTTCTGTCTCCCCTCCTCCGAAGCAATTTCCTCATGTGTGGCCTCTTGCTGTTGAAGTTGATCTAGCAGCTCATCAGTGGTTAGTTCTTCATTGTCCTTCTCCACCAACTCTTCCACATCCTCCCCACTAACCTCCAACCCCAAGGACTTCCCCAATGCCACAATTGATTCCTCAACTGGCATAGGATTCTCAGGGTTAGCCTCAAATCCTTCGGAATCCCTTTGGTCTACACATTCTGGCCACAGTTTCTTCCAAGCAGAGTTCAAGGTCCTCTTAGTCACTCCCTCCCAAGCCTTACCTATAAGGTTTACGCAATTGAGGATATTAAAGTGCTCTCTCCAAAACACTCTTAGAGTCAATTGAGTTTCTGAGGTCACTACAAAGCACCTTTCAAACAGAGCTTTCGTGTACAGTTTTTTGAAGTTTGCAATAACCTGCTGGTCCATGGGAGCAGGAGAGGAGTGGTATTAGGAGGCAAAAGCTTCACCTTAATGAAGCTCATGTCCCCACAAAGTCGCTCTGCCAAGTCTGTAGGATGACCAGGGGCATTGTTTAACACCAGGAGGCACTTAAGGTCTAATTTCTTTTCAGTTAGGTAATTTTTCACAGTGGGGGCAAATGCTTGGTGTAACCAGTCATAGTAAAAGTCCCTAGTGACCCATGCCTTATTGTTTGCCCTCCACAGCACACACAAATTAGCCTTGAGGATATTCTTTTGCCTGAACGCTCTGGGAGTTTCAGAGTGATAAACTAATAAAGGCTTCACTTTGCAATCACCACTAGCATTGGCACACATGAGAAGAGTAAGCCTGTCTTTCATAGGCTTATGTCCTGGGAGTGCCTTTTCCTCCTGAGTAATGTAGGTCCTGCTTGGCATTTTCTTCCAAAACAGGCCTGTTTTGTCACAATTAAACACTTGTTCAGGTTTCAGTCCTTCACTGTCTATGTACTCCTTGAATTCATGCACATATTTTTCAGCTGCTTTTTGGTCCGAACTGGCAGCCTCACCATGCCTTATCACACTATGTAATGCCACTACGCCTCTTAAATCTCTCAAACCAACCTTTGCTGGCCTTAAATTCACTCGCATCACCACTAGTTGCAAGCATTTTTCTAATTAAATCCTCGTGCAACTTCCTAGCCTTTTCACTTATGATCGCTTGAGAGATGCTATCGCCTGCTATCTGTTTTTCGTTTATCCACGCCAATAACAGTCTCTCAACATCTTCTATCACTTGCGATCTCTGTTTCGAAAGCACAGTTAAACCTTTGGCAAGAACAGCTTCCTTGATTGCCGTTCTCTTGGACACAATAGAAGCGATGGTTGATTGGGGTTTACTATATAACCTGGCCAGCTCGGAGACACGCACTCCACTTTCATACTTAGCAATGATCTCTTTCTTCATCTCCATAGTAATTCTCACCCTTATTCCTGTAGGATTGGCACTAGAAGCTTTCTTGGGGCCCATGGTCACTTATTTTTCAGGTGAAATCACTATAAAAAGGCTGTAATAATACAAAATGTTCCGATTGTATGCTTGAATGTTACCGCGAAGGCTGGCTTGTAAACAATGCCACTGGCAGAACAAGTGAGGCTGGTTCAGGCCGCATGGACGTGTCTCAGACGAATCGCGTTGAGCGAATTTTTTAGCACTATGCGAGGCAAAATTTTAGCGATAAAATGTATCGCTATGCGGATTTAACACTATGCGATGCCAACGTTATGCGGGGGTCCACTGTATAAGACAAAATTACGCATCCCAAGGGTCTGCTGTGGCCACTCAGAGTAGCACACCTCTTCTTATTAACCCTTGGTTCGCACAAAAATATGAAAAAAAAATTACGAGAAATGTCTAAAAATGACAACATATTATTATTATTACGTACTATACTATTATATTGTATTATTGTTATTATTATAATTATTATTATTATTATTCTTAGTATGTACGTATTATTATAATTATTAAAATTAATGCATACGTAGTATCATAATTACAGTGGAACCTTGACTTATGAGTTTAATCCGTTCCAGGAGCTAGCTCGTAACTCAATTTATTCGTATATCAAATTAATTTTCCTCATTTAAATTAATTGAAAAGCCATTAATTCGTTCCTGCACTCCGGAGAGACCAGAAAAAATACATGAATATGACGCTATTATCACCTGTATGGCTTATTTATCTATCACAATTCATCTAATATGATATAATAAACAATATACATGTAATTAACACAGAAACACGATATATACAGTGGACCCCCGGTATTCGATATTAATCCGTTCCTGAGAGCTCATCGAATACCGATAATATCGATAACTGAATCAATTTTCCTCATAAGAAATAATGAAAATCAAATTAATCCGTGCAAGACACCCAAAAGTATGAAAAAGAAAATTTTACTACATGAAATATTAAGTTTAATGCAATAGAATAATTACAATAACAATAAAATAATTGACACTTACCTTTAATGAAGATCTGGTGATGATTGCTGGGATGGAAGGAGGGGAGAGGTGTTAGTGTTTAGAAGGGGAATCCCCTTCCATTAGGACTTGAGGTAGCAAGTCCTTTTCCAGGGTTACTTCCCTTCTTCTTTTAATGCCACTAGGACTAGCTTGAGAGTCACTGGACCTCTGTCGCACAACAAATCTGTCCATAGAGCTCTGTAATTACTGTTCCTTTACGATTTGTCTAAAATGGGCCACAACATTGTCATTGTAATAGCTGTGTTAGGGTGATTTTCATCCATAAAGGTTTGCACTTCAACCCACTGTGCATACATTTCCTTAATTTTTGAAGTAGGCACAATGTATTCCACAACTGGTATAGGCTTCTCAGGGTTAACCCCAAACCCTTCAAAATCTTTCTTAATTTCCATACTAATTCTCACCCTTTTTACCACAGGGTTGGCACTAGAAGCTTTCTTGGGGCCCATGGTGACTTATTTTGCAGAAACAAGCACCAAACACAGTGATAATATGGATAATATGGAATGTACTGAATGTATCCTTAGATGCGTGCACACTGGCTGGCTTGTAAACACTGGCACACAAGGGGCAGTTCAGGCCACATGTGGACAGGTCTCGTACAAATCGTATCGAATACTGGGTTTTCAATCGAATACCGAGGAAATTTTTTTGCGATATAATGCATCGAATACCGGATTTATCGAATACCAATGCCATCGAATACCGGGGGTCCACTGTACTCTAAAATTAATAAAATAGGCCATAATATGGTGGCAGAGGCAGCGGCAGAAGCGTCTGCCATTTCTGTACCAGTTTGACTCTAGTATCTTCCATTGATCTTACTGTAAGAGAAAACGGAGTATATTTGAGGCTAACTGCAGTAGATCACTAGGACCCATGGTTAGAAAAAAGAAATTTGGCCAAATGACTGTAAAAAAATGCAAACAAGCAAGAGAGAACTGCCCCCCACAGGGATGTAAACATGTTTACTGCTTACCAGCTGTGCCAACTAGCAGAAGCAGTCTGAATTATTATTACATACGTATTATGCATTATTATTATTATTATTATTATTATTATTATAAATTATAAATTTAGGGAACTGAAGCTTTATCATTTTTATAATAATTAATATTATTATTAATTTAGGGAACTGAAGCTCTATCCATATAATAAATAATATTAATAATAATAGTAACAGTATTTAGATAAAGGTAGGGAAGTTTTTATTGCATTTATGGATTTAGAAAAGTCATATGATAGAGTGGATAGAGGAGCAATGTGGCAGATGTTGCAAGTATATGGAATAGGTGGTAAGTTACTAAATGCTGTAAAGAGTTTTTATGAGGATAGTGAGGCTCAGGTTAGGGTGGGTAGAGAGAGGGAGGTTACTTCCCAGTAAAAGTAGGCCTTAGACAGGGATATGTAATGTCGCCTTGGTTGTTTAATGTATTTATAGATAGAGTTGTAAAAGAAGTAAATACTAGGGTGATGCGGAGAGAGGTGTGATCAAATTATGGGGAATCAAATACAAAATGGGAATTGACAGTTACTTTTTGCTGATGACACTGTGCTTATGGGAGATTCTAAAGAAAAATTGCAAAGGTTAGTGGATGAGTTTGGGAATGTGTGTAAAGGTAGAAAGTTGAAAGTGAACATAGAAAAGAGTAAGGTGATGAGGGTATTAAATGATTTAGATAAAGAAAAATTGGATATCAAATTGGGGAGGAGGAATATGGAAGAAGTAAATGTTTTCAGATACTTGGGAGTTGACGTGTCAGCGGATGGATTTATGAAGGATGAGGTTAATCATAGAATTGATGAGGGAAAAAAGGTGAGTGGTGCGTTGAGGTATATGTGGAGTCAAAAAACGTTATCTATGGAGGCAAAGAAGGGAATGTATGAAAGTATAGTAGTACCAACACTCTTATATGGATGTGAAGCTTGGGTGGTAAATGCAACAGCGAGGAGACGGTTGGAGGCAGTGGAGATGTCCTGTCTAAGGGCAATGTGTGGTGTAAATATTATGCAGAAAATTCGGAGTGTGGAAATTAGGAAAAGGTGTGGAGATAATAAAAGCATTAGTCAGAGGGCAGAAGAGGGGTTGTTCAGGTGGTTTGGTCATTTAGAGAGAATGGATCAAAGTAGAATGACATGGAAAGCATATAAATCTATAGGGGAAGGAAGGAGGGGTAGGGGTCGTCCTCGAAAGGGTTGGAGAGAGGGGGGTAAAGGAGGTTTTGTGGGCGAGGGGCTTGGACTTCCAGCAAGTGTGCGTGAGCGTGTTAGATAGGAGTGAATGGAGACGAATGGTACTTGGGACCTGACGATCTGTTGGAGTGTGAGCAGGGTAATATTTAATGAAGGGATTCAGGGAAACCGGTTATTTTCATATAGTCGGACTTGAGTCCTGGAAATGGGAAGTACAATGCCTGCACTTTAAAGGAGGGGTTTGGGATATTGGCAGTTTGGAGGGATATGTTGTGTATCTTTATACGTATAGACTTCTAAACTGTTGTATTCTGAGCACCTCTGCAAAAACAGTGATAATTTGTGAGTGTGGTGAAAGTGTTGAATGATGATGAAAGTATTTTCTTTTTGGAGATTTTCTTTCTTTTTTGGGTCACCCTGCCTCGGTGGGAGATGGCCGACTTGTTGAAAAAAAAAAAAATAATAATATTATTTTTTTTGTTTTTGTTTTTTTCAACAAGTCGGCCGTCACCCACCGAGGCAGGGTGACCCAAAAAGAAAGAAAATCCCCAAAAAGAAAATACTTTCATCATCATTCAACACTTTCACCTCACTCACACATAATCACTGTTTTTGCAGAGGTGCCCAGAATACAACAGTTTAGAAGTATATATGTATAAAAAATACACAAAATATCCCTCCAAACTGCCAATATCCCAAACCCCTCCTTTAGAGTGCAGGCATTGTACTTCCCATTTCCAGGATTCAAGTCCGGTTATATAAAATAACTGGTTTCCCTGAATCCCTTCACTTAATATTACCCTGCTCACACTCCAACAGCTCGTCAGGTCCCAAATACCATTTGTCTCCATTCACTCCTATCTAACACGGTCACGCACGCTTGCTGGAAGTCCAAACCCCTCGCCCACAACACCTCCTTTACCCCCTCCCTCCAACCTTTTCGAGGACGACCCCTACCCCGCCTTCCTTCCCCTACAGATTTACATGCTTTCCATGTCATTCTACTTTGATCCATTCTTTCTAAATGACCAAAACACCTCAACAAACCCTCTTATTATTATTATTATTAATTTAGGGAACTGACCCTCTATCGTTATTATAATACAGTAGACCGCCATTGAAGGAATAAAAGAAATGGTTTAGTTTGTGGGAAGGAAAAAAAATTCTCATTTGCTCAAGCAGCCACCTTGTTGTGTAGCAGCCAGGGAGCAATGCAACCCTCCCCTACCACTACCCGACACTGCCCCCCACCAACCCAGCATTCATAATTCATATGTGTCCAGTCTTTCTCTGCTACAAGGCAGCTGTGTTTGTCAATTGTGTAATGATATTTTAATTACTATATCTTGTATCTGCCAAGTAGATACAAGTAGCCATACTAGTGTTGCTGAAAGTGGCATGAAGTGGTATAAGCACTTAAGTCTTAGAATTAACAAAGATATTAGACAAGAGATAACCTGTAGCGGTAACTGAAGTGTTACTTTGTACACAGAAAAAGAGGTTAACATGAGTGTGTGTGACTGACTGACTAAATGACTGACCGACTGAATGACTGACTGAATGACTTACTGAGTGACTAGACTTGCTGAATGGCTTAACTGACTTACTGAATGGCTTGACTGACTTGCTGAATGACTTGACTGATTTACTGAGTGACTTGACTGACTTACTGAATGACCTGACTGATTTAACCCTTAAACTGTCCAAACGTAGATCTACGTTTTTTCAACATTTGAAAGTAATATGTAAAAAAATGTAGACCTTTTTTTTTTACATTTGAAAATGTGTAAAAAAAATTAGATCTACATTTTTTTTGTTATATTTGAAAATATGTAAAAAAACATAGATCTACTTTTGGAGCACTACGCATGTGAACGTAGATCTGTTTGGACAGTTTAAGGGTTAATGACTTGACTTACTGAGTGACTTGACTGACTGATTTACTGAATGACTTGACTGACTTACTGAGTGACTTGACTGACTTACTGAGTGACTTGACTGACTTACTGAATGACTTGACTGACTGACTTACTGAATGACTTGACTAACTTATTGAGTGACTTGACTGACTTACTGAGTGACTTGACTGACTGACTTACTGAATGACTTGACTAACTTATTGAGTGACCTGACTGACTTAATGAATGACTTGATGACGTACTGAGTAACTTGATTGTAATAATATATTATTATTATTATTATTGCTGAGAAGAAAAAGAGAATGATTTCCATGGAATTAAAGCAGGAAATCATAGATAAACAAGAGAGGTGTCCTGGTTTTGGGTTGAGGGGGACGAGGGAGGGAGGAGCTGGCTCGTAACTCAAATGTTGGCTCCTAACTCCGAGCAAAAAATCGACCCAGGGATGGCTTGTATCTCAAAAAACTCGTAAGTTGGGACACTTGTAAGTCAAGGTTCCACTGTATTATTATTACTAATTTAGGGAACTGGAGCACAGATCCAATTCCCTAGATCAAGAGCCCATCACCACGTACATACTAATAATATTATTAATAATAATAGCAGTAAGGAGAAACTTCAGAAGTCTGCCAGTAGTTGGCGCCACCATCAGCAAAACATTGGTAACCACTACTGGTACACTTTTCACCTGTCTAGACTTAAGTAGTCTATTAGTATTAGGCTAAGTCTGCCCGAAATTCCTCGGCATGATAGTGGCTTTCTTTGCTCCAATTATACAGTGAAACCTCGACTTATGAACCCCCCACCATGTGAATTTTTCAGGATACGAACCATTGTTCAGCAGATTTTTTGCTTCTGGATACAAATGAAATTTCAGGATGCGAACTTCCCACCTCAAGGGAGGTTCCTTAAATAAATAAATAAATAAAAAATTTATTTCTTTGCAAAGGTTACAGTGTGTGTTTACATATCATTATATGATTGGAGCAAAGAAAGCCTCTATCATGCTGAGGCATTTCGGGCAGACTTAACCTAATACTAATAGACTACTAAAGTCTGGACAGGTGAAAAGTGTACTTACAGTGGTTACCAATGTTTTGCTGATGGTGGCGCCAACTACTGACAGCCTTTTAAAGTTTCTCCTTACTGTTATTATTATATTTATTATTGTTATAATAATAATGATTATTATTATTATTAGTAGTAGTAGTAGTAGTACATACATGGTGAGGGGGCTCTTGATCTAGGGAACTGGATCTGTGCTCCAGGTCCCTAATTTAATAATAATGATAATTATTAAAATTATGATAATACATAATAATAACTATGTATAATAAATAATAACAATATAATAATAATACTATGTGTGTACTGTATATAATTTAGTTTGACAACACCACCACCAGATAGCAGTGTCACTCAAAACAATGCTCACCAATGCACATGTGCTTATGGAGCTACCCCCGCGGCGCAAGGAATTCTTGTGAGTTCCTTACGTTTCGTGCAGTTAATTCGTCAGACTTCTTTCTTCTAACCATGGGTCCTAAGAAAGCATGTGGAAAGGAGAGTGCCAAGAAGAAAAAGAGGATGATTTGCATGGAATTAAAGCAAGAAATCATTGATAAGCACAGACTAGGTACGTAGTGTAGTGAGATAAACATCAAAATTGTACAGAGTGACCACAATCCTCCTCCCTTGCCGTCCACGTAATGACATACAGTGGTCCCTCGTTTATCGTATTTAATCCGTTCCTGGAGGTGCTACTATTGTCGATATCTACGATTTTCGAATCAATTTTCCCCATAAGAAATAATGTAAATACAATTAATCCGTTCCTGACACCAAGAAGTATCAACTACAGTTTTTTTTTTACCTTAATGATAGATTTACATGCACAAAAGAATGAACATTCAACATGACAGTTACCTTTATTGAAGGCTGTTGTTGATGAATGGAAGACAGGGAGAAGGAGAGAGGGAAGAGAGGTTATTGTTTGGAAGGGGAATCCCCTTCCATAAGAACTCTAGGTCACTTCAGGGGTCACTTACCTAGCTTAAATATCGATTTACATGCAGAAAAGAATGCCAAATAAGTGTAAAGCACTAATAAAATGTATAAATGAACATTGGGAATAGGGGCAGTTGATGAGTGGAACGGTCTACCTAGTAGGGTGATCAAAGCTAAAACATTGGGTAGTTTCAAATTTAGGTTGGATAAATACACGAGTGAGAGGAGTTGGTTTGAATCGGTCTTGCACATGAGTAAATAGGTTTATCTAAGCTTATTGCTTGGGTATATCAGTTATGCTGTTAGTGGGTTGGATTTGTGAAGGACCAGCCTAGTATGGGCCAACAGGCCTATTGCAATGTTCCTCCTTTCTTATGTTCTAAAAGCTATGGCTTGGGTAGTTTCAATTTTAGGTTGGATAAATACATGAGTGAGAGGGGTTGGATTTGAGTCGGACTTGCACCTGAGCTTATTGATTGGGTTGCTGTATAGCCCTTGTGGCTTAGCGCTTCTTTTTGATTATAATAATTGCTTGGGCAGTATTTGTTCTGCCAGAGTTGTGGAAGATGGCTAATGTGGTTCCTATATTCAAATCAAGGGATAAGTCTGTTCCTTCAAATTACCGTCCAATAAGCCTGACATCTATAGTGGGCAAGTTATTAGAATCAATTATAGCTGACATTATTAGAAGTCACCTTGAAGAGCATAACTTGATAAATGAATCTCAGCATGGATTCACGAGAGGTCGTTCCTGCCTGACAAACTTACTGACGTTCTTCAATAGAACATTTGAGGCAGTTGACAGTGATAAGGAGTATGATATTGTTTATTTGGATTTTAGTAAAGCCTTCGATAGAGTACCTCACAAGAGACTCTTAAGAAAAGTGGCAGCTCATGGTATAGGAGGTAAAGTTCTAGTAAGTTTGCTGATGATACAAAGATAGGCCATATAATTCACTCTGAGGAGGATAGCAATGAACTCCTGGAGGATTTAAGAACATAAGAAAGGAGGAACACTGCAGCAGGCCTGTTGGCCCATACTAGGCAGGTCCTTTACAATTCATCCCACTAACAAACATTTGACCTACCCAATTTTCAATGCTACCCAAGAAATAAGCTCTGATGTGCAAGTCCCACTCAAATCCAACCCATCCTACTCATGTATTTATCCAACCTAAATTTGAAACTACCCAAAGTCCTAGCCTCAATAACCCAACTAGGTAGACTGTTCCACTCATCAACTACCCTATTTCCAAACCAATACTTTCCTATGTCCTTTCTAAATCTAAACTTATCTAATTTAAATCCATTACTGCGGGTTCTCTCTTGGAGAGATATCCTCAAGACCTTGTTAATATCCCCTTTATTAATACCTATCTTCCACTTATACACTTCGATCAGGTCTCCCCTCATTCTTCGTCTAACAAGTGAATGTAACTTAAGAGTCTTCAATCTTTCTTCATAAGGAAGATTTCTAATGCTATGTATTAATTTAGTCATCCTACGCTGAATGTTTTCTAACGAATTTATGTCCATTCTGTAATATGGAGACCAGAATTGAGCTGCATAATCTAGGTGAGGCCTTACTAATGATGTATAAAGCTGCAGTATGACCTCTGGACTTCTGTTGCTTACACTTCTTGATATAAATCCCAGTAATCTATTTGCCTTATTACGTACGCTTAGGCATTGCTGTCTTGGTTTAAGGTTACTGCTTACCATAACCCCCAAGTCCTTTTCGCAATCTGTATGGTTAAGTTCTACATTATTTAACTTATAAGTGCTAGGGTTATGGACACTCCCGAGCTTCAGAACCTTGCATTTATCTACATTGAACTGCATCTGCCACTTTTCTGACCAAGAGTAGAGTTTGTCTAAATCCTCCTGAAGTTCCCTAACATCTACGTTTGAATCAATTATCCTACCTATCTTCGTGTCATCGGCGAATTTGCTCATATCACTAGTAATTCCTTCATCAAGATCATTGATATATATTATAAACAACAACGGGCCCAAGACTGATCCCTGTGGAACGCCACTTGTTACTGATCCCCACTCGGATTTAACCCCATTTATGGACACTCTTTGCTTCCTGTCTGTGAGCCATGATTCGATCCACGAGAGCACCCTTCCCCCAATGCCATGAGCTGCTACTTTCTTCAACAGTCTTTGGTGCGGAACTCTATCAAATGCCTTACTAAAATCTAAGTAAATAATATCAAATTCTTTATCGTGGTCAACAGCCTCAAAAGCTTTACTGAAGAAAGTTAATAAATTAGTTAGACAAGACCGGCCTCTTGTGAATCCATGCTGAGTATCATTAATCAAGCTATGCTTATCGAGATGGCTTCTTATAATCTCAGCTATAATTGACTCTAGTAATTTGCCTACAATTGAGGTCAGGCTTATTGGGCGGTAATTTGACGGTAACGACTTGTCCCCTGTTTTAAAAATAGGAATTACATTAGCCATCTTCCACATATCAGACACTGCACCTGTTTGAAGAGATAAATTAAAAATATTAGTTAATGGTTCACAGACTTCCATTTTGCATTCCTTTAGAACCCTTGAAAAAACCTCATCAGGACCCGGTGACTTATTTTGCTTCAGTCTGTCTATCTGCTTCACAACCATTTCACTAGTGACTGTGATGTTACATAATTTATCTTCTTCTGATCCACTATAAAAATTAATTACCGGAATATTATTAGTGTCTTCCTGTGTAAAAACCGAGAGAAAATAATTATTTAAAATCGAGCACATTTCATTCTCTTTGTCAGTAAGATGCCCATAGTTATTTTTAAGGGGACCTATCTTATCTCTGACTTTTGTTCTATAGACCTGGAAAAAACTTTTTGGGTTAGTTTTAGAATCCCTAGCAACTTTAATTTCATAGTCCCTTTTAGCTTTTCTTATCCCCTTTTTAATGTCCCTCTTAATGTCAATATACTGATTCATAAGATGACCCTCGCCTCTTTTGATACGCCTATAAATTCCTTTCTTATGCCCTAGTAGATATTTCAGCCTATTATTCATCCATTTTGGGTCATTTCTATTTGATCTTATTTCCTTATAAGGGATAAACGTTCTTTGAGCAGCATGTATTGTGTTCAGAAAACTGTCATATTGATAGCTCTCTTCGTTACCCCAGTCAACAGATGATAAGTGTTCTCTAAGCCCATCGTAATCTGCTAAGCGAAAATCTGGGACTGTTACTGAGTTATCCCTACTATCATACTTCCATTCAATTCTGCATGTAATTGATTTGTGGTCGCTAGCACCCAGTTCCTCTGAAACTTCTAAATTATTAACAAGGGATTCATTGTTTGCCAGAACTAAGTCAAGCAGGTTATTACCCCTTGTAGGTTCTGTCACAAACTGCTTCAAAAAACAATCCTGAACTACTTCTAAGAAATCGTATGATTCTAAATTCCCAGTCAAGAAATTCCAATCAATATGACTAAAGTTAAAGTCTCCTAGAATTACTACATTATCGTGCCTTGTGGCCCTAACAATTTCCTCCCATAGTAGTCTCCCCTGGTCCCTATCTAAATTTGGGGGACGGTATATCACACCTAAAATTAATTTTTCATGTCCCTCTGAAAATTCTATCCAAACAGACTCTGTATGTGTTACTTCAGACTTAATACCCGTTTTTATGCAACAGTTCAAGCGATCTCGGACATACAATGCCACCCCACCTCCCTTCCCGATACTTCTATCTACTTGGAACAATTTAAAACCCTGAATGTGACATTCTGCAGGCATGTCCCGACTTTTTGAATTAAACCACGTCTCAGTAATGGCAAATACATCTATGTTACCTGCACTGGCAACTAGTCTCAACTCGTCCATCTTATTCCTAGCACTGCGACTATTTGTGTAATAAATATTTAATGACCCTCCTATCTCTTTACCCTTCCTGCTCCTTTCTGTTATTCCACTAAACCTATTACTGTCATTGTCAATTAGTGCCACTGGCTTTCCAATATCCTCCTCATTTTGCCTATTACTAGTTCTCCTAGTACTCATGTTACTACCCTGCGACTTCACAGTTTTCCCGCCAAAACCCATACCACTAACTATTCCTAGTTTAAAGACCTAACAGCTCCCTCCACTGCGTTGGCCAGTGCTCCCACCCCACACCTAGACAAGTGAACCCCATCCCTGGCATACATGTCATTTCTGCCATAGAAGAGGTCCCATTTGTCAATGAATGTTACCGCATTTTCCTTACAGTATTTGTCCAGCCAGCAATTGACACCAATTGCTCTGGACAACCATTCATTTCCAACTCCTCTCCTTGGCAAAATGCCACATATGACAGGTTTCCCACCCTTCTTCCTAATTATCTCTATTGCTGACCTATACCTGCTAATCAGGTCCTCACTCCTACGTCTGCCAACATCGTTGCCTCCAGCACTGAGACAGATAATAGGATTGCTCCCATTACCTCTCATGATGTCATCCAGACGGCTAACAATATCCTTCATCCCAGCCCCAGGAAAACATACTCTCTGCCTCCTAGTCCTGTCCTTCAAACAGAATGCCCTATCCATGTACCTAATCTGGCTATCCCCAACAACAACAATGTTTTTACCTTCCTTGGCGTCGTCCGTAGTGATGCTCCGAGTAGTCGACTCACATTCGCCAGGTAGCATTACACCACTTGTAGAATTCGTCATGACGTTCTCGATGGTCTTCGTTGGGGTTTCTAGGGATGTCTCACTCACGTCTGCCAATGCTTCCTTGGTGCTCGTTGTGGCATTCCCAGTAGAACACTCACATTCGTCAGGTAGCACCGAGAATGAGTTGGAAGTTTCCACGGCAGTCTTCTGGTTTCTCGTTGTTTCTGCCTCTCCAACCGTTTTCTTAATCTTCAGCTTGGTTCCATGTTGCCCGGCCACTGACCAAGCTCCCCTCTTAACCTGGGGACTCACAACAGGTGGATTACTACGAATCCTCTTGTTCTCCTCCGTTAATCGCCGTATCTCCAGTTTAGCAACTCTGAGTTCTTCTCTCAGCTGCTGGTAAAGCTGCTCAAGAGAGGGCATCCTGGTTCAGATTCACAGAGAGCACGTTTTGGTCCCCTTACTACAGGATGGATATAGACTCATTAGAGAACATACAGAGAAGAATGACTAAAATGATTTACTGTGTAAGGAACCTCCCGTATGAAGATAGACTTACAGCCTTAAATCTCCACTCCCTGGAGAGGCGTAGAATGAGGGGAGATATCATTGAGGTGTATAAGTGGATGATGGGCATGAAGATGAAAGTTAAGACACTTGTGCAACATCTGGTTATCTTTATTGTAAACGTTTCGCCATCCAGTGGCTTTATCAATACAAATTCTTGGACATAATTAGAAAACAGAAGAACTATATACAAAAGATGAGGTAATCAGTCCCTCAGCCTTGGAGGTGGTGTTTTCATCACCGTGGTTGTAGAGATTCTGAAGCACAGGTAAGGAGACTGCACAAGTGTCTTAACTTTCATCTTGTCGGTATTGTATACCTGTCTTGCACAACATGACGGGCATAAACAAGGGAGATATTAATAAAGTACTGAGGGTGTTGAACCAGGTAAGAACCAGAAATAATGGATTTAAGTTGGATAAATTTAGATTTAGAAAGGACATAGGTAAGTACTGGTTTTCTAACAGAGTTGTAGATGCGTGGAACAGCCTTCCCAGTAGGGTGATAGAGGCTAGGACCTTGGGTAGCTTTAAGAAGAGATTGGACAAATATATGAGTGGGAGGGGCTGGGTTTGATTGGTGTCATTGGGTACGGGAGCTATTTCTTGGGTAGCTTTAGGTAGAGGTTGTTTTGATAAGGACCTGCCTCGCATGGGCCAGTAGGCCTTCTGCAGTATTCCTCCATTCTTATTTTCTTATGTTCTTAGTGGGTTGGATTTGTGAAGGACCTACCTAGTATGGGCCAGCAGGCGTGTTGCAGTGTTCCTACTTTCTTAAGGTCTTATGTTCTTATTTAACATCGCACTTACCTGTAGGGTGATCGAGGCTAGGGCCGTGGGTAGCTTTAAGAAGAGATTGGACAAATATATGAGTGGGAGGGGCTGGGTTTGATTGGTGTCATTGGGTACGGGAGCTATTTCTTGGGTAGCTTTAGGTAGAGGTTGTTTTGATAAGGACCTGCCTCGCATGGGCCAGTAGGCCTTCTGCAGTGTTCCTCCATTCTTATTTTCTTATGTTCTTAGTGGGTTGGATTTGTGAAGGACCTACCTAGTATGGGCCAGCAGGCGTGTTGCAGTGTTCCTACTTTCTTAAGGTCTTATGTTCTTATTTAACATCGCACTTACCTGTAGGGTGATCGAGGCTAGGGCCTTGGGTAGCTTTAAGAAGAGATTGGACAAATATACAAGTGGGAGGAGCTGAGTTTGATTTGTGTCATTGGGTACAGGAGTAAATTCTTGGGTAACTTTGGGTAGAGGTCATTTTGATAAGGACCTGCCTTGTATGGGCCAGTAGACCTGCAGTGCTCTTCCATAGTTATATTCTTAGTGGGAAGGATTGTAAAGGACTTGCCTAGTATGGGCCAACAGGCCTACTGCAGTGTTCCTCCTTTCTTATGTTCTTATTGGAGACTTGTTTGTGTGAGGGAGGGATGGCAAGTTTATTGTTGGAGAATATGACAGTAATATCAACTCTACAGCTTATTTATCTATCACAATTCAACTAATATGACATAATAAACAATATTAATAGAAACATGCAACATACTCATTATGTATGTGGAAAAAGACACATGTACAGTTCAGGACATTTATTAAAGGAAACATTTCGCCACGAGTGGCTTCTTCAGTCCTAATACAGAGAAAACTAAGAAAACGCATATGTATAGTGGCAGGAGTCAGGTGAAGTGACGCGTGGGTAGAGGTGGTAGTAGTAGTAATAGTGGAACTAAGGCGGTGAGGCTAGAGAGGGACCTGCTGACATCATGTAACAGCAGTTCCCAGGATGGGTAATATCCTCTTGATTAGTAATTTTGAAATACTGTAACTACCGGATTTTTGCTTTATAGTGTTACTGACAGTGATTAGTGCAGCTTCAATGCATTTTCTTCGTCTTAAGTCGTCTTCTTTAATCACTAGTTTAGCTTCATTGAATTTCATGAGGTGTCCAACATCGTCCCTATGTTGAACACATTGATTAGTTTCACGATGAAAATGACCTTGAAATTGAGCTCAAAGTAGCGGAAATGTTCGATTTTTACCAGTGTTCAGGAGTAAGCAAATCACACCACACGTCCAATACACTTCAACTGGGGAATCTAATATTCTTTCATTAGTGCACCGATATTATTTATACCATTTTTAGAATAATGCAGTAGTCTGCATAACAGTAAATTTTGTATTTTTTTGTATGAATAAAAAATCAAAATAGAAAGCAATAGTAATATAAGAGTTGCCTAGAGACGTGACTAATGAACAAAGGCTATGTTATTTTAGTGCCAAGAATGTCTACATTGTTTATTCTGGACCCTATTTTGAAATTGGCATCCTTTTTAATTTGCGTGAAATTGGCCAAATTGCCAATTTCTGACCACTTTATTGGGTAGTTCAAATCGGTAAATGGGCGGTTTATTGTACTCAACTGATAGAAAACATGGAGTTCTATAGAAATAGCTATGAGTTTGGTTAACTGGAACAATGGAATTGGCCAAAAACAGGGCTCAAATTCAGCGAAATCGCTGATGCGTATATGTCACCAAGACCGCTAACTTCGGGGGAGTGTAATTCCGTGAGTTTTCGACCAAATTTCATACTTTTGGTGTTATTACTATCGGGAAAAGATTATCTATCATTTCATAAGAAATTTTTTTTTTTTTCCAAAAAATTTATCGACTTAGAATGAGTTTCAGAAAGAGGCCTGAGACAGTCAAAGGGTTAACATCCTCACTGCATCATTTAAAGGCCATACCTCACACTCATATATAAGTGCTGGTACCACTATACATGCCTTTTTTAACCACTTGTCAGCTCACAGCCAGTCTTTAGGGAGGGTTTGAGCATTTTTTATTATTTTTTTTTTTTTTTATTATCACACCGGCCGATTCCCACCAAGGCAGGGTGGCCCGAAAAAGAAAAACTTTCACCATCATTCACTCCATCACTGTCTTGCCAGAAGGGTGCTTTACACTACAGTTTTTAAACTGCAACATTAACACCCCTCCTTCAGAGTGCAGGCACTGTACTTCCCATCTCCAGGACTCAAGTCCGGCCTGCCGGTTTCCCTGAATCCCTTCATAAATGTTACTTTGCTCACACTCCAACAGCACGTCAAGTATTAAAAACCATTTGTCTCCATTCACTCCTATCAAACACGCTCACGCATGCCTGCTGGAAGTCCAAGCCCCTCGCACACAAAACCTCCTTTACCCCCTCCCTCCAACCCTTCCTAGGCCGACCCCTACCCCGCCTTCCTTCCACTACAGACTGATACACTCTTGAAGTCATTCTGTTTCGCTCCATTCTCTCTACATGTCCGAACCACCTCAACAACCCTTCCTCAGCCCTCTGGACAACAGTTTTGGTAATCCCGCACCTCCTCCTAACTTCCAAACTACGAATTCTCTGCATTATATTCACACCACACATTGCCCTCAGACATGACATCTCCACTGCCTCCAGCCTTCTCCTCGCTGCAACATTCATCACCCACGCTTCACACCCATATAAGAGCGTTGGTAAAACTATACTCTCATACATTCCCCTCTTTGCCTCCAAGGACAAAGTTCTTTGTCTCCACAGACTCCTAAGTGCACCACTCACTCTTTTTCCCTCATCAATTCTATGATTCACCTCATCTTTCATAGACCCATCCGCTGACACGTCCACTCCCAAATATCTGAATACATTCACCTCCTCCATACTCTCTCCCTCCAATCTGATATTCAATCTTTCATCACCTAATCTTTTTGTTATCCTCATAACCTTACTCTTTCCTGTATTCACCTTTAATTTTCTTCTTTTGCACACCCTACCAAATTCATCCACCAATCTCTGCAACTTCTCTTCAGAATCTCCCAAGAGCACAGTGTCATCAGCAAAGAGCAGCTGTGACAACTCCCACTTTGTGTGTGATTCTTTATCTTTTAACTCCACGCCTCTTGCCAAGACCCTCGCATTTACTTCTCTTACAACCCCATCTATAAATATATTAAACAACCACGGTGACATCACACATCCTTGTCTAAGGCCTACTTTTACTGGGAAAAAATTTCCCTCTTTCCTACATACTCTAACTTGAGCCTCACTATCCTCGTAAAAACTCTTCACTGCTTTCAGTAACCTACCTCCTACACCATACACTTGCAACATCTGCCACATTGCCCCCCTATCCACCCTGTCATACGCCTTTTCCAAATCCATAAATGCCACAAAGACCTCTTTAGCCTTATCTAAATACTGTTCACTTATATGTTTCACTGTAAACACCTGGTCCACACACCCCCTACCTTTCCTAAAGCCTCCTTGTTCATCTGCTATCCTATTCTCCGTCTTACTCTTAATTCTTTCAATTATAACTCTACCATACACTTTACCAGGTACACTCAACAGACTTATCCCCCTATAATTTTTGCACTCTCTTTTATCCCCTTTGCCTTTATACAAAGGAACTATGCATGCTCTCTGCCAATCCCTAGGTACCTTACCCTCTTCCATACATTTATTAAATAATTGCACCAACCACTCCAAAACTATATCCCCACCTGCTTTTAACATTTCTATCTTTATCCCATCAATCCCGGCTGCCTTACCCCCTTTCATTTTACCTACTGCCTCACGAACTTCCCCCACACTCACAACTGGCTGTTCCTCACTCCTACAAGATGTTATTTCTCGTTGCCCTATACACGAAATCACAGCTTCCCTATCTTCATCAACATTTAACAATTCCTCAAAATATTCCTTCCATCTTCCCAATACCTCTAACTCTCCATTTAATAACTCTCCTCTCCTATTTTTAACTGACAAATCCATTTGTTCTCTAGGCTTTCTTAACTTGTTAATCTCACTCCAAAACTTTTTCTTATTTTCAACAAAATTTGTTGATAACATCTCACCCACTCTCTCATTTGCTCTCTTTTTACATTGCTTCACCACTCTCTTAACTTCTCTCTTTTTCTCCATATACTCTTCCCTCCTTGCATCACTTCTACTTTGTAAAAACTTCTCATATGCTAACTTTTTCTCCCTTACTACTCTCTTTACATCATCATTCCACCAATCGCTCCTCTTCCCTCCTGCACCCACTTTCCTGTAACCACAAACTTCTGCTGAACACTCTAACACTACATTTTTAAACCTACCCCATACCTCTTCGACCCCATTGCCTATGCTCTCATTAGCCCATCTATCCTCCAATAGCTGTTTATATCTTACCCTAACTGCCTCCTCTTTTAGTTTATAAACCTTCACCTCTCTCTTCCCTGATGCTTCTATTCTCCTTGTATCCCATCTACCTTTTACTCTCAGTGTAGCTACAACTAGAAAGTGATCTGATATATCTGTGGCCCCTCTATAAACATGTACATCCTGAAGTCTACTCAACAGTCTTTTATCTACCAATACATAATCCAACAAACTACTGTCATTTCGCCCTACATCATATCGTGTATACTTATTTATCCTCTTTTTCTTAAAATATGTATTACCTATAACTAAACCCCTTTCTATACAAAGTTCAATCAAAGGGCTCCCATTATCATTTACACCTGGCACCCCAAACTTACCTACCACACCCTCTCTAAAAGTTTCTCCTACTTTAGCATTCAAGTCCCCTACCACAATTACTCTCTCACTTGGTTCAAAGGCTCCTATACATTCACTTAACATCTCCCAAAATCTCTCTCTCTCTCCTCTGCATTCCTCTCTTCTCCAGGTGCATACACGCTTATTATGACCCACTTCTCGCATCCAACCTTTACTTTAATCCACATAATTCTTGAATTTACACATTCATATTCTCTTTTCTCCTTCCATAACTGATCATTTAACATTACTGCTACCCCTTCCTTTGCTCTAACTCTCTCAGATACTCCAGATTTAATCCCATTTATTTCCCCCCACTGAAACTCTCCTACCCCCTTCAGCTTTGTTTCGCTTAGGGCCAGGACATCCAACTTCTTTTCATTCATAACATCAGCAATCATCTGTTTCTTGTCATCCGCACTACATCCACGCACATTTAAGCAACCCAGTTTTATAAAGTTTTTCTTCTTCTCTTTTTTAGTAATTGTATACAGGAGAAGGGGTTACTAGCCCATTGCTCCCGGCATTTTAGTCGCCTCATACGACACGCATGGCTTACGGAGGAAAGATTCTTTTCCACTTCCCCATGGACAATAGAAGAAATAAAAAAGAACAAGAGCTATTTAGAAAAAGGAGAAAAACCTAGATGTATGTATATATATATATGCATGTGCGTGTCTGTGAAGTGTGACCAAAGTGTAAGTAGGAGTAGCAAGATATCCCTGTTATCTTAGCGTGTTTATGAGACAGAAAAAGAAACCAGCAATCCTACCATCATGCAAAACAGTTACAGGTTTTTGTTTCACAGTCATCTGGCAGGACGGTAGTACTTCCCTGGGTGGTTGCTGTCTACCAACCTACTGCATATGCAGTACAAATAAATTGAAAAATATGAAAAATGAGTTTTGTTTACAGAAAAATAGTTTAAGAGTCTGGCAACATTTTGGTAAAAATCCCATTGGAATGCAATGTTTCCACAGCAAATTGCGTGTATAGCTATTTGAACATGTCTGGTGATGACAGGCCACATAAATACATATATGCGTGACAATGAGGTGGATTTATTTATTTTTTTTTTTTTTTATTTTTTGTGTATTTTTTCTAATACCACTGAACATCATTACAGTGTGGGAGGATCTTATAGCATAGTAGGAGGAGTCAGTAGGAGGGAGGAACAAAGAATTGTTTTGTCAGCAGTTTGCTTGTCGATCACAATACTGTATGTCTTATACTGATTCTATTATTATTAATAAACTTTATCTGCTTATACCATTTATTCATTAATGATAGCAGACATAAGATGAATGAGATGAAAGCATAATAAAGACAGCCAAAATAATAATATTCAGCATATTATAGCACAGGGTGGTGGCCACTGGCTATCAATGATTTAGTCAAGTTCCTGACTATGAGAATGGTTTTCTCTCTTACCTCTGGTCTCATACTAAAGAAAACAATATAAAATACAGGGGAAACAATAAGAAATCACTTACATCGCATAAAAAAAGCCAAGAGCGCGATTTTCATGAAATTTTTTTTTGTAATCAGGTGAGCATGTTTTGTCCCCAGTATCTCAGAAGTAAGATTTTGGCCTATTACTCGAAACAGCCACATTATTAACGATTAGATTGAAATGATTTTCACAACGAAATGTAAAACAGTGTGTGTTTGAATTTTTGCTGAAAGTATTTTTGGAAAATGTCAAGTATTTTTTTTTTTGAAGGGGGGGGGGGTAAAAAGGCAAATATTTTGGTGAATGTCAAAAGTGTACCAAATGTATATTACATTATTAATTTCACCAGAAATTTGGGTTAGGCTTGTTTTATTAGTCATGAATGTCTGCGGAGTCGCTCGCAGTGCCACTACGTGACCACTTACTGACATGTGTCAAACCACTAAATATTTTTTTTCTCATTTGTTTGTTGGCTGATCTTGTTGAAACTTTATAAAAATATAGTGCATAATTGCTTCTAAAGGTACACCAAAAACAAAGAGAATCGGACAAAAGTAAAAAAGTAGGTACAAAGATCATAACTTGTCCCTTTAGCTTAATGTATAGAAAAATTTTACTTTTATTTCTAAATAATGCAATGATGATAACCACCATTTGATGTTTAAGATGTTAGATATTTTATACTACCATTCTTACAAGTTAAATTAAAAGATTGTTAAAGCTGGTTGTTAGGGAAGTATTTGGAGGGTACCCTTTTTTTTTTTTCCTTCAGTCTCTCTCAAATTTATGTTAAGTATAAATTGAGCTGATGTTAATAATTTTAAGCTCTGCTTATTCAGTAATCTTAAATGTGCAGCCACTGATTTAGACTAACAATCATATCTTCACTTTTGTTGCTGTGATTTTTATTGATTTGGTGAAATTTATATTGGTTATGGAAATTTTTTTAATTTTGCAGCAACTTAACCATGGGAATCTGCATTATAATTATGTGACTGAGGTTTTGTATGTTTGATTATTTTATACATGCACATTTACATTTATTATGATTTACTCAGTAATTATTGTTCTCTGATAATACTGGATCAGTAGCAAAGTCCCTCAATCTTAGAAACTTTCTGTGCACTTACAGCTTCTTTTTTTTTTTTTAGCTTGGAGAGTACACGAAGTAGTTCCCGAGCCAATAGTGAGTCTGGTGAAAAACGCAGCAAGAAACCAAAGGTCTCAAAGGGCAAGGATCCATCTGAGACTGCTATGAGTAGTCCCAGCATGAGGTCAACTAGTCAACGCACAGTTGAGGACAGTCAGCACGTCTGGACTCAGGATAAGGAAGATTCCTGGCAACTGAAATATCCCCAAAGACCCCAGCATTCTCAACAATCTAGTCAGGTTTGGTTCTTTTGTATTGTATTGTAAGAGAAATTTTGAAGATTTGTTGTCAGTATTTGTTTGTCATTAACCCTTTGAGAGTCGACAGGCCCTCTCCGAAACTCGTTCTCAGGGTCGGCCAAATTTAAAAAAAAAAAAAATTATTTTCTCTTATGAAAAGATAGAGAATCTTTTCCCGATCATAAAGACACCAAAAGTTTGAAATTTGATAGAAAACTTACGGAATTATGCTCTCGCAAAGTTAGCGGTCTCGGCGATGTTTACGCATCGGCGATTTTGCCCACTTTGAGCCCCATTTTCGGCCAATTTCACTGTACTAGTCGACAAAAAACATGAATATTTCGATAGAACTCCATTTTTTCTATCGAATGGGTGCAAGAAACCACTCATTTATGAAATTCTACTATCCAGTACAGTGGTCAGAATTTAGCAATTTTGCCGATTTCACACAAATTTCAAAAGATGCCAATTTCCGAATAGGGTTCAGAATAAACAAGAAAGACATTCCTGGCACTAAAATGACATTTCCTCTAGTCATTAGTCATGTCTCAAGGCCCCTCTTATATTCTTTTGCTTTCCACTTTGAATTTTTATTTTCACAAAAAATATAAGATTTACTGTTATGCAGACTACTGCATTAGTGTAAAAAATGGTATAAATATTATTGGTGCACTTGTGAAAGAATATTAGACTCACCAGTTGACGTGTATTGCACGCTTGGCACGATTTGTTTACTTTTGAAGTTTGGTAAAAATCGAACATTTCTGCTACTTTGAGCTCAATTTTAAGGCACCTTTCTTTGTAAAACCAGTCAAAATCATCTCAATTTCTGTAATATGTCTTCCATTCTATAAAATGAGACCAAGAAAACTAGAATACAACAATAAATACCATACGAAAATACACTGCAAAGTCGCTGATTTATTCAAAAAAAATGGTCAAAGTTTTTTTTTTCTCATTATGCACTGTGTGCTGCAGGATTTTTTTTAGACTGTGCACACTGACCACATAGACCCATTCTTTCATATGAAGGCCTACCAGCTTTCTCCCACTAGATTTGAGGCCGCTAGAATTTATGAGTACTAGTACGTCAAAAACCCCTACGCGTAAGACGTACTAGTACGACGAAAACCCTCAAAGGGTTAACCCTTTCAGGGTTTCGGACGTACTAGTACGGCTTGTGCACCAGTGTCCATGACGTACTAGTACGCATAAATTCTAGCGCCTTCAAATCTAGTGAGAGAAAGCTGGTAGGCCTACATATGAAAGTACTAGTAGTGTGCGCGAAAACCCTCAAAGGGTTAAAACAGCAACTTTGCACTGTATTTTCGTATGGTATTTATTGTTGTATTCTAGTTTTCCTGGTCTCATTTTATAGAATGGAAGACATATTACAGAAATTGAGATGATTTTGACTGGTTTTACAATGAAAAGTACCTTGAAACTGAGCTCAAAGTAGCAGAAATGTTCGATTTTTACCAAAGTTCAAAAGTAAACAAATCATGCTAAGCGCCCAATACACGTCAACTGGTGAGTCTAATATTCTTTCACAAGTGTGCCGATATTATTTATACCATTTCTACACTAATGCAGTAGTCTGCATAACAGTAAATCTTAATTTTTTTGTGAGAATAAAAATTCAAAGTGGAAAGCAAAAAAAATGTAAGAGGGGCCTGGGGACGTTACTAATGAACAGAGGAAATGTTATTTTAGTGCCAGGAATGTCTTTCTTGTTTATTCTGGACCCTATTTGGAAATAGGCATCTTTTGAAATTTGTGTGAAATTGGCAAAATTGCTAAATTCTGACCACTGTATTGGATAGTTGAAATCGGTAAATTGGTGGTTTCTTGTACTCATTCGATATAAAAAATGGAGTTCTAGTGAAATAGTTATGATTTTTGTCGACTAGTACATTGGAATTAGCCGAAAATAGGGCTCAAAGTGGGCAAAATCGCCGATGCGTAAACATCGTCGAGACCGCTAACTTCGCAAGAGCATAATTCCGTAAGTTTTCCATCAAATTTCATACTTTTGGTGTCATTATGATCGGGAAAAGATTCTCTATCTTTTCATAAGAAAAAATATATATTTTTTTTTTGAAATTTGTGGGACCCTGAGAACAAGTCTCTGAGAGGGCCTGTGGTCCCTGAAAGGGTTAATTAACCTTTTCAGTGTTGGTCACATACATATACAGGAAGGCCCCACTTATATGGCTGGTTAGGTTCCAGGCTACCGCCGTAAAGCGGAAACCGCCGTAAAGTGGAACACCCTTTTTTTCCACTTACAAATGCATACAAACACTAGATAACAAGTTTACACTAACATATATTAAGTTAGCAATAGAACCAGGCATCAAAAACAATAAAAAAGTACAATACACACATAGTGCACTCATTACTTACCTTAAAATATTTATAGTCTTAATCTAGGGTGAGACAAGTAGTATTTATTGTAAGAAATCAAGTGTGGTATGTATGGTAGTCAGCCAGGCTATCATACCAGGCCACCCCACCCACACATACAATTCTATGATATTTAAGCATCCCAGAGCGATAAAATGTATATACAGTTCACTCATTACTTATCTTAAAATATAGGGTGAGATGAGTAGTATTTATTGTAAAAAATCAAGTGTGGTATGTATGGTAGTCAGCCGGGCTACCATACCAGGCCAACCCACTTACACATAATATTCTTATTACATTTAAGCATCCCAGAGCGATAAAATGTATATACAGTTCACTCATTACTTACCTTAAAATATTTGTAGTCTTAATGTAGGGTCAGGAGTAAGTAAATGAGATAAAACGAATAAATGAGAGAGAGAAAGAATGAGTGCATGAGAGAGGACAGGCGCAGAGTTATGTAAACAAACCAGGCGAAGGTAAGTTTTGTAAACAAAGTGTACACGTCTGGTTTGTGTACAAGTTACATTGTGTACAGGTTGTCTCTACATTGATACGGTAGAATAAATAAAGAAGAATACTCCCATTCTCATGTAACATCATTTTGAGAAGAAATGATGCTCTGAGTGAAGGCAATGGAAATATGTCACTGACTTTTTTGGGTTATCCTAGGTTCTCTACACATATGTTGTTATGTATGATAATCTATGTAACTGTATTTGTGTATACCTGAATAAACTTACTTACATACATACAAAAGGAATAATTTTCTACAGTTACCCCCAGTAACACATTTTCTCTTATGTTAGATTAGAGAAAATGTTATTCTTGGCGTCACTTGTACAAGTTATCTGGGTACCACATCTCATATTTATGTTTATTTATTCTTTTGTAGGGTGTATTTATCATCTTTTTATGTTATGTATCGTGTTTATTATATAATTTTGAAAAAAATATCATGGATGGATTAATGAAAATGTGTATATTAACGTAATATACAACATTTAATGAGACTCGGTGATTATTATTATTATTATTATTATTAGCATTTCTAATATGGCATCACTTGTGCAAGTCGTCTGCTACCACATCTCATATTTATGTTTATTTATTCTATTGTGGGGTGTATTTATCATCTTTTTATGTTATGTATCGTGTTTATTATATAATTTTGAAAAATTATCATAGATGGATTAATGAAAATGTGTATTTAACGTAATATAAGACATTTAAATGAGACTCGATGATTATTATTATCATTACTAATATGACGTCTGGAGACATAAGACACTCTTACTGATTTTAATGTGTACCTGCATGCCAGCACAGTATGTTAGTTTATTTAAGTACAGGTATACATAAGTATAATTATCAGAGTATATATAAAATATGAAATAACTTTTAAAAACATTTGAAATTTTGGAGTTTCCAGACAAAATGGAGAGACTTAGTGCTTACTGAGCTCACGAAAAATGTAAACAAACAAGGTGGGGCGCGGTGACCGTATTAGAAAGTCAGGTGGGGGGAGCCGTATAGCGAGTTTTGGTCATAATTTGAAATGACCGTATTAGCGGAACGCCGTAAAGTGAAACGCCGTAAAGCGGGGCCTTCCTGTACATCTTAACAGCCAGGGTCAGAAACATACTAATATGCCAAAATTCTAACACTTTCAATTCTGGTGGAAGAAAGCTTGTAGGCCTGCACATGAAAGAATCGGTCTGCGTGGTCATTGTGTGCAGTACAAAAAAATCTTGCAGCAGGCAGTGCATAATGAGAAAAAAAGAACCCCGACCATGTTTTTGGTTTAAAACAGTGACTTTGCAGCGTATTTTTGTATGATATTTATGGTCGTATTCTTGTTTTCTTGGTCCCACTTGATAGAATGGAAGATATATTACAGAAATAGAGATGATTTTAATTGGTTTCATGATGAAAAGTACCTTGAAGTTGAGCTCAAAGTAGCAGAAATGGTCTATTTTTCCGATGTTCAAGAGTAAAAAAATCATGCCACGTGTCCAATACACGTCAACTGGTGAGTCTAATATTCTTTCACAAGTGTGCTGATATTATTTATACCATTTTTACAATAATGCAGTAGTCTTCATAACAGTAAATCTTCTATTTTTTGTGAGAATAAAAATTCAAAATGGAAAGCAAGAGTAATATAAGAGGGGCCTGGAGACATGACTAATGAACAGAGAAAATGTTATTTTAGTGCCAGGAATGTCTATCTTGTTTATTCTGTGCCCTGTTTTGAAATTGGCATCTTTTGAAATTTGTGTGAAATTGGCCAAATTGCCAATTTCTGACCACTTCACTGCCTAGTTGAAATCAGTAAATGGGTGGTTTCTTGTACTCTATCGATAGAACAAATGGAGTTCTAGCAAAATCGCTATGATTTTGGTTGACAGGAACATTGGAATGGGCCGAAAATGGGGCTCAAACTAGGCGAAATTGCCGATGCGTAAACATTGTCGAGACCACTAACTTCATGAGAGCATAATTCTGTAAGTTTTTGATCAAATTTCATACTTTTTAGTGTCATTACCATCAGGAAAAGATTCTCTATCATTTCATAATGTATTTTTTTTTTTTTTTAAACAAGTCGGCCCTCTCCCACCGAGGCAGGGTGACCCAAAAAGAAAGAAAATCCCCAAAAAGAAAATAGTTTCATCATCATTCAACATTTTCACCTCACTCACACATAATCACTGTTTTTGCAGAGGTGCCCAGAATACAACAGTTTAGAAGCATATATGTATAAAGATACACAACATATCCCTCCAAACTGCCAATATCCCAAACCCCTCCTTTAGATTGCAGGCATTGTACTTTCCATTTCCAGGACTCAAGTCCAGCTATATAAAAATAATTGGTTTCCCTGAATCCCTTCACTAAATATTAACTTGCTCACACTCCAACAGCTCATCAGGTCCCAAATACCATTCATCTCCTATCGAACACGCTCATGCACGCTTGCTGGAAGTCCAAGCCCCTCGCCCACAAAACCTCCTTTACCCCCTCCTTCCAAGCTTTTTGAGGACGACCCCCTACCCCGCCTTCCTTCCCCTACAGATTTATACTCTCTCCATGTCATTCTACTTTTTTGATCCATTCACTCTAAATGACCAAACCACCTGAACAACCCCTCCTCAGCCCTCTGACTAATACTTTTATTAACTCCACACCTTCTCCTAATTTCCACATTCCGAATTCTCTGTATAATATTTACACCACACATTGCCCTTAGACAAGACATCTCCATTGCCTCCAACCGCCTCCTCGCTGCAGAATTTATAACCCTAGCATCACAACCATATAAGAGTGTTGGTACTACTATACTTTCATACATTCCCTTATTTGCCTCCATAGATAACGTTTTTTTGTCTCCACATATACCTCAACACACCACTCGCCTTTTTTTCCCTCATCAATTCTATGATTAACCTCATCCTTCATAAAGCCATCCGCAGACACGTCATCTCACAAATATCTGAAAACATTCACTTCTTCCATACTCCTCCTCCCCAATTTGATATCCAATTTTTCTTTATCTAAATCATTTGATACCTTCATCACCTTACTCTTTTCTGTGTTCACTTTCAACTTTCTACCTTTACACACACTCCCAAACTCGTCCACTACCCTTTGCAGTTTTTCTTTAGAATCTCCCATAAGCACAGTATCATCAGCAAAAAGTAACTGTGTCAATTCCCATTTTGTATTTTATTCTCCATAATTTAATCCCACCCTTCTTCCGAACACCCTAGCATTTACTTCTTTTACAACCCCATCTATAAATATATTAAACTACCATGGTGACATTACACATCCCTGTCTAAGACCTACTTTTACTGGGAAGTAGTCTTCTACACACCCTAACCTGAGCCTCACTATCCTCATAAAAACTCTTTACAGCATTTAGTAACTTACCACCTATTCTATATACTTGCAACATCTGCCACATTGCATCCCTATCCACTCTATCATATGCCATTTCTAAATCGATACATGCAATAAAAACTTCCCTACTGTTATCTAAATACTGTTCACATATATGTTTCAATGTAAACACTTGATCTACACATCCCCTACTCTAATACCTCCTTGCTCATCCACAATCTTACATTTTGTCTTACCTCTAATTAAACCATACCCCCGGCCGGGATTGAACCCGCGGTCATAGAGTCTCAAAACTCCAGCCCGTCGCGTTAGCCACTAGACCAGCTAGCCACAATAAGATTCATCCACGGCATTCATTCATTCATTCACGGCAGTGAAGGGACTTGAGCTAGAGTTCGTCACGGCCACGCTAGCTGGAGATTCGTCTGTAAAAACTTGCATTTGTGGTCACAGAGGTGCCTGTGCTAACTTTCCTATGGTGTAGAAATATACCTAGTTGGATGAATCTTATTGTGGCTAGCTGGTCTAGTGGCTAACGCGACGGGCTGGAGTTTTGAGACTCTATGACCGCGGGTTCAATCCCGGCCGGGGGTATGGTTTATTTGCAATCGTGTCATTACGATTTCTTGAGTCAAGTTACCTCTAATTCTTTCAATAATAACCCTACAGTATAGTTTTCCTGGTATACTCAGTAAACTTCTTCCTCTATAATTTTTACAATCTCTTTTGTCCCCCTTCCCTTTGTATTAAGGGACTATACATGCTCTCTGCCAATCCCTAGGTACCTTCCCCTCTTTCATACATTTATTGAACAAAAATACCAACCACTCCAACACTATATCCTCCCCTGCTTTTAACATTTCTGTCATGATCCTGTCAGTTCTAGCTGCTTTACCCCTCTTATGGAACACCTGTCTAATCTCGATTTGGGTAATCTAGCTAATGATTTTATTGACAATGATCGTGCTTGTGATTACGAAGGGATCTGTATTTATGATTTCTTTCTTAACCCTTTGGCTGTCGCAAGCCCCTTTCTGAAACTGCCATTCTATGTTGCAAAATTTTTGGAATTTTTTTTTTTATGAAATGATAGAGAATCTTTTCCCAATGGTAATGACACCAAAAGTACAAAATTTGGTCGAAAACTCACGGAATTACGCTCCCGCGAAGGTAGCGGTCTCAGCGACATATACGCATCAGCAATTTTGCCAACTTTGAGTCCTGTTTTTGGCCAATTCTGTTGTTCCAGTTAACCAAACTCATAGCTATTTCTTTAGAACTCCATTTTTTTTATCAACTGAGTACAAGAAACTGCCCATTTACCAATTTGAACTACCCAATAAAGTGGTCAGAAATTGGCAACTTGGCCAATTTCATGCAAATTTAAAAATATGCCAATTTAAAAATAGGGTCCAGAATGAACAATGTAGACATTCTTGGCACTAAAATAACATATCCTCTGTTCATTAGTCATGTCTCTAGGCCCCTCTTATATTATTATTGCTTTCTATTTTGATTTTTTATTCATACAAAAAATACAAAATTTACTGTTATGTAGACTACTGCATTATTGTAAAAATAGTATAAATAATATCAGTGCACTAGTGAAAGAGTATTAGACTCCCCAGTTGACGTGTATTGGACGTGTGGTGTGATTTGCTTACTCTTGAACATTGGTAAAAATCGAACATTTCCGCTACTTTGAGCTCAATTTCAAGGTCGTTTTCATTCTGCAGTATGTTTTCCATTTTATAACGTGAGACCATGAAAACGAGAATACAACGATAAATGCTATACGAAAATACACCTCAAAGTCAGCGTTTTAATTAAAAAAACAGGGCAGAGTTTTTTTTTTTCTCATCATACACTGCGTGCTGTAGGATTTTTTTTATGTGGTGCACACAGACCCATTCTCTCACATGTGGGCCTACCAGCTTTCTCCTGCTTGATTTGAAGTCGCTGGAATTATTGAGTATACATACGTCCGAAACACTGGCTCGTAAGACGTATATATATGACCAAAACAGTCAAAGGGTTAATAATGTACAACGTGCACAGAGTATATACATTCCCCAGAGACAAATTAGGTCTAATAATAACAATCCCATATGGGTTAACAGGAGGCTAAAGCATCTATTAGGGGTGAAAAGGGGAATTTATAGGCACATCAAAAGAGATGTTAACCTTACTGACTAATATGTTCAGCTTAAAAGAGAAGTAAAAAACGGGATTAGAAAAGTTAAACGTGACTATGAAATTAGAGTTGCTAATGAGTCGAAGACTAATCCAAAGGGGTTCTTTCAAATGTATAAGACGAAGGTGAAGGAAAAAGTAGGACCTCTGAAAATTGGGAATGGGCAGCTGACGGATACCGAACTGGAAATGTGTTCCCTATTTAATGATTATTTTTTGTCAGTTTTTACACAGGAAGACATAAATGAGATTCCAGAAAATAACGATAATTCTGTTCCTGCTGAATTCAAATTAACTAATATTACTGTCACGAAGGACATGGTTATCAAACAGATAGAGAAACTGAAGCAAAATAAGTTCCCGGGACCTGACGAGTTGTTTTCCAGGGTACTTAAAGAATGCAAGATGGAACTTAGTCAGCCATTAACGAGTGTGTTTAATTCGTCCATCCTTACTGGTGTTGTGCCTGAGATGTGGAAGATGGCTAATGTGGTTCCTATATTCAGATCAGGGGATAAGTCCATTCCTTCAAATTACTCTTCAATAAGCCTGACATCTATAATAGGCAAGTTCTTAGAATCAATTATAGCTGACATTATTAGAATTCACCTTGAAGAGCATAATTTGATTAACGAATGTCAGCATGGGTTCACGAGAGGTCGTTCCTGCCTGACAAATTTACTGACGTTCTTCAATAGAACATTTGAGGCAGTAGACAGTGATAAAGAATATGATATTGTTTATTTGGATTTTAGTAAAGCCTTTGACATAGTACCTCACAAGAGACTTAAGAAAAGTGGCAGCTCATGGTATAGGAGGTAAAGTTCTAGCATGGATAGAGGCATGGCTTACCAACAGAAAGCAGAGAGTTTCCATTAATGGGGTCAAATCTGAATGGGGATTAGTCACTAGTGGCATTCCACACTGATCAGTTTTGGGCCCTCTGTTGTTCATAATTTGCATTAATGACCTTGAAGGAATTGCAAGTGACATGAGCAAATTTGCTGATGATACAAAGATAGGCCATATGATTCATTCTGAGGAGGATTCCAATGAACTCCAGGAGGATTTGGACAAATTAATGTCTTGGTCTGAAAAATGGCAGATGAAGTTCAATGTGGACAAGTGTTAAGTATAGTCCTTGGGAATGAAAATAACCCTCGAAGCTATAAACTAGGTGAAGTAGTACTTGATCATACAGAATGTGAAAAAGACTTGGGAGTTATGGTAAGCAGAAATCTAAAGCCAAGACAGCAGTGCCTAAGTGTTCACAACAAGGCTAACAGATTACTAGGATTTACTTCAAGAAGTATAGGTAACAGAAGTCCGAAAGTTTTTCTACAGCTCTATACATCACTAGTGAGGCCTCATTTAGATTATGCCATTCAGTTTTGGTCTCGTTACTACAGGATGGATATAGACTCATTGGAGAGCATACAAAGAAGAACGACTAAAATGATTTACTGTGTAAGGAATCTCTCGTATGATGACAGACTTAGAGCCTTGAATCTCCACTCTCTGGAGAGACATAGAATGAGGGGAGATATCATTGAAGTGTATAAGAGGATGATGGGTATAAACAAAGGTGATATTAACCCTTTGACTGTTTGGTCGTATATATACATCGTACGAGCTACCGTTTTTGATGTATATACATGTATACTCGTAAATTCTAGCGGCTTCAAATCAAGCAGGAGAAAGCTGGTAGGCCCACATGTGAGAGAATGGGTCTGTGTGGTCAGTGTGCACCATATAAAAAAAATCCTGCAGCACGCAGTGCATAACGAGAAAAAAAAAACTCCGACATTTTTTTTTATTTTAATTAAAATGCCGACTTTGTGGTCTATTTTCATATAATATTTATGGATGTGTTCTCGTTTTCTTGGTCCTAATTGATAGAATGGAAGACATATTATAGAAATAGAGGTGATTTTGATTGGTTTTCTATGAAAAGAACCTTGACATGGAGCTCAAAGTAGAGGAAATGTTTGATTTTTGCCGATGTTCAAAAGTAAACAAATGATGTCATTTTCCAATAAATGTCTAAGTAGCCATTCTAATATGCAGTCATGAATGGGTTGACATTATTTATACAATTATTACAATATTGCAGTAGTCTGCATAACAGTAAATCTTTATATTTTGTTTGAATAAAAATTCAAATAGAAAGCAAGAGTAATATCAGAGGGGCCTGGAGACATGACTGATGAGCAAAGAAAATGTTATTTTAGAGCCAGGAATATCTGCATTGTTCATTCTGGACCATATTTTGAAATTGTCATATTTTTTAATTTTCGTGAAATTGGCCAAATTGCAAATTTCTGACCACGTTATTAGGTAGTTGAAATCTGTAAATGGGCAGTTTCTTGTACTCGATTGATAGAAAATATGGAGTTCTATAGAAATAGCTATGAGTTTGGTCGACTGGAACAATGGAATTAGCCGAAAATAGGGCTCAAAGTGGGTGAAATCGCCGATTCGTAAATATTTCCGAGGTCGCTAACTTCGCGAGAGTGTAAGTCCGTCGGTTTTCCATCAATTTTCGTTCTTTTGGTGTCATTACAATCGGGAAAAGATTCTCTTATCATTTCATAAGAAAAAATAATTTTTTTTTTTTTAAATTTTGCGACACCAGGAGACACCTCAGGATTTGGGGTTGCAACAGTCAAGGGGTTAATAAAGTACTGAGGGTGTCGAATCAGGTAAGAACCAGAAATAATGGATTAAAGTTGGATAAATTTAGATTTAGAAAGGACGTAGGTAAGTACTGGTTTTCTAACAGAGTTGTGGATGCATGAAACAATCTCCTGAGTAGGATGATCGAGGCTAAGACCTTGGGTGGCTTTAAAAAGAGATTGGACAAATATATGAGTGGGAGGGGCTGGGTTTGATTGGTGTCATTGGGTACGGGAGGATATTCTTGGGAAGCTATGAGTAGGGGTCGTTTTGATTAGGACCTGCCTTGTATGGGCCAGTAGGCCTTCTGCAGTGTTCCTCCATTCTTATGTTCTCAGCATTGAGTCAATAAGGTTAATCCATCAATCTTGAAAAGAATACTGCATATCTGTGAAGACGTAGCTTATATACCGTAAGCAGGAGAGGTGCAGCAGTTGTAGGTGGTATCACATTTGTCCAATGTGGAAGTAGGTCATGCCCAAGGGTTAGGCAAGTGAAGAATTCCCTGTATTAAGATCCCAAAATGTTGCTGTGTCCGACAGGAGTGTAGATGAAAGGTTCAGAGAACAGACAAATTGATAAATTAGACACATGTGCAACACTTGGGTATCTTTATTGAGGAAACGTTTCGCCACACACTGGCTTCATCAGTCCATACAAAGGAGAACGGGGAAGAACAGGAGGAGTTTGAGGTAATCAGTCCCTCAGTCTTTAGTCGATGTGGTCAGTCAAAAGTGTTATAAGAGCAGCAGAGTACATATATAGAGAGTAAAATAAAGGTGAAGAGAGTGATGAGGGAGTGCAAAAGGAGAGCAGATGATAGAGTAGGAGAGGCTCTGTCAAGAATTTTTAATGAAAATAAGAAAAAAATTTGGAGTGAGTTAAACAAGTTAAGAAAGCCTAGGGAATGAATGGATTTGTCAGTTAAAAACAGAGTAGGGGAGTTGGTATTGGGTAGATGGTGGGAATATTTTGAGGAACTTTTAAATGTCGACGAAGAAAGGGAAGCAGTAATTTTATGCATTGGCCAGGGAGGTATACCATCTTTTAGGAGTGAAGAAGAGCAGGATGTGAGTGTGGGGGAGGTGCGTGAGGCATTATGTAGAATGAAAGGGGGTAAAGCAGCTGGAACTGACAGGATCATGACAGAAATGTTAACCCTTTTGGTATGTGTGCACCACATAAAACAGATCCTGCAGCACACTGTGTATAATGAGAGAAAAAAATGAAATCATGATTTTTCGATTGAAACAGCAACTTTGCAGTGTTTTTTCGTATGTTTTTTATAGTTGTATTTGCGATTTCTTGGTCTCATTTGATAGAATGGAAGACATATTACAGAAATAGAGATGATTTTGATTGGTTTTAGCACTGGAAATGGCTTGAAACTGAGCTCAAATTAGCGGAAATGTTAAATTTTTGCCGATATTCAAGAGTAAACAAACGACCTCACACATCTAATACACGTCAGCTGGTGGGTCTAATATACATTCACAAATATGGTGATGATATTTATACAATTATTACAGTATTGAATAACAGTAAATCTTCTATTTTTTGGTGTGAATAAAAATTCATTATGTGAATAAAAAATCAAAATGGAATTTATTTGTAAAGCCTCAAAACATAAGTAATGAACAGAGGAAATGTTAGTTTAGTGCCAGGAATGCCTACATTGTTTATTCTGGACCCTATTTTGAAATTGGAATATTTTGAACTTTGTGTTAAATTGGCCAAATTAACAATTTCCGATCACTTTATTTTGTAGTTGAAACAGTTGACTTGGCGATTTCTTGTGCTCAATCGATAGAATAGAAGTAATACTAGTGAAATAGCTAAGAATTTGGTTGATTGGAATAAGGTAATTGGCCTAAAATGGGAGTCAAAGTCGGCAAAATCGCTGATTCGTAAATATCGCTGACACATCAAAATTCGCGAGAGCATAATTTCGTCAATTTTCCACCAAATTTCGTACTTTTTGTTTTATTACCTTCACAAAAAGATTTTCTACGATTTCATAAGAAAAAATAACAAATTTTTTTTTTGAAAATTCTTGGACACTGGTGCGTGACTCCAGATTTGGGCCTTGGACCCTGAAAGGGTTAAAAGCAGGGGGGATATAGTATTAGAGTGGTTGGTATTTTTGTTTAATAAATGTATGAAAGAGGGGAAGGTACCTAGGGATTGGCAAAAAGCATGTATAGTTCCTTTATATAAAGGGAAGGGGGACAAAAGAGATTGCAAAAATTATAGAGGAATGTACCAGGAAAAGTGTATGGTAGGGTTATTATTGAAAGAATTAGAGGTAAGACAATGTAGGATTGTGGATGAGCAAGAAGGTTTTAGAGTGAGTAAGGGATGTGTAGATCAAGTGTTGACATTGAAACATACATGTGAACAGTATTTAGATAAAGGTAGGGAAGTTTTCATTGCATTTATGGATTTAGAAAAGGCATATGATGGTTGATAGGGGAGCAATGTGGCAGATATTGCAAGTATATGGTATAGGTAGTAAGTTACTAAATGCTGTAAAGAGTTTTTATGAGGATAGTGAGGCTCAGGTTAGGGTGTGTAGAAGAGAGGGAGACTACTTCCCAGTAAAAGCAGGTCTTAGACAGGGATGTGTAATGTCACCATGGTTATTTAACCCGTAAACGGTCTAAACGTATATATATGTTTTTACAGCTAGTGCCCCAAACATATATATACGTTTTATTTGTCATACATTCAACATTGCCACGATAAGCGTGAGTCGCCTAGACATGAAAGAATGGATGTGCGCACTCACTGTGCACCATATTAAAATAATTGGGGATGCCTGGGTACCATATGCTCTTTTTTCCTGTTAAAAAACAACTATTTTTTTTTTCTCAAAAAATTTGGGGCACTACGGGAGAGAACGTATATATACGTTTGGACCGTTTTCAGGTTAATATATTTATAGATGGGGTTGTAAAAGAAGTAAATGCTAGGGTGTTCGGGAGAGGGGTGGGATTAAATTATGGGGAATTAAATACAAAATGGGAATTGGCACAGTTACTTTTTACTGATAATACTGTGCTTATGGAAGATTCTAAAAGAAAAATTCCTAAGGCTAGTGGACGAGTTTGGGAGTGTGTGTAAAGGTAGAAAGTTGAAAGTGACCATAGAAAAGAATAAGATGATGAGGGTATCAAATGATTTAGATGAAGAAAAATTGGATATCAAATTGGAGAGGAGTAGTATGGAAGAAGTGAATGTTTTCAGATATTTGGGAGGTGACGTGTCAGCTGATGGATTTATGAAGGATAAGGTTAATCATAGAATTGATGAAGGAAAAAAAGTGAGTGGTGTATTGAGGTATATGTGGAGACAAAAAACGTTATCTATGGAGGCAGAGAAGGGAATGTATGAAAGTATAGTAGTGCCAACACTCTTATATGGATAAATAACAAAAAGGCACAATACCGTGACTGGAACGATACACAAATAGGCAACTGAAGTAGGCAACTTCTTCAATTTCTCTATCCCCTCCTCTGAAGCAGTTTCCTCAGGTGTGGCCTCTTGCTGTTGAAGATGATCTAGCAGCTCATCAGTGGTTAGTTCTTCATTGTCCTCCTCCACCAACTCTTCCACATCCTCCCCACTAACCTCCAACCCCAAGGACTTCCCCAATGCCAAAATGGATTCATAATATTTTATTTTATTAACACACTGGCCGATTCCCACCAAGGCAGGGTGGCCCAAAAAAAGAAAAACTTTCACCATCATTCACTCCATCACCGTCTTGCCAGAAGGGTGCTTTACACTTCAGTTTTTAAACTGCAACATTAACACCCCTCCTTCAGAGTGCAGGCACTGTACTTCCCATCTCCAGGACTCGAGTCCGGCCTGCCGGTTTCCCTGAATCCCTTCATAAATGTTACTTTGCTCACACTCCAACAACACGTCAGGTATTAAAAACCATTTGTCTCAATTCACTCCTATCAAAGACGCTCACGCATGCCTGGTGGAAGTCCAAGCCCCTCGCACACAAAACCTCCTTTACCCCCTCCCTCCAACCTTTCCTAGGCCGACCCCTACCCCACCTTCCTTCCACTACAGACTGATACACTCTTGAAGTCATTCTGTTTCGCTTCATTCTCTCTACATGTCCGAACCACCTCAACAACCCTTTCTCAGCCCTCTGGACAACAGTTTTGGTAATCCCGCACCTCCTCCTAACTTCCAAACTACAAATTCTCTGCATTATATTCACTCCACACATTGCCCTCAGACATGACATCTCCACTGCCTCCAGCCTTCTCCTCGCTGCAACATTCATCACCCATGCTTCACACCCATATAAGAGCGTTGGTAAAACTATACTCTCATACATTCCCCTCTTTGCCTCCAAGGACAAAGTTCTTTGTCTCCACAGACTCCTAAGTGCACCGCTCAACCTTTCTCCCTCATCAATTCTATGATTCACCTCATCTTTCATAGACCCATCCGCTGACACGTCCACTCCCAAATATCTGAATACATTCACCTCCTCCATACTCTCTCTCTCCAATCTGATATCCAATCTTTCATCACCTAATCTTTTTGTTATCCTCATAACCTTACTCTTTCCTGTATTCACTTTCAATTTTCTTCTTTTGCATACCCTACCAAATTCATCCACCAACCTCTGTAACTTCTCTTCAGAATCTCCCAAGAGCACAGTGTCATCAGCAAAGAACAACTGTGACAACTCCCACTTTGTGTGTGATTCTTTATCTTTTAACTCCACACCTCTTGCCAAGACCCTCGCATTTACTTCTGTTACAACCCCATCTATAAATATATTAAACAACCACGGTGACATCACACATCCTTGTCTAAGGCCTACTTTACTGGGATATAATCTCCCTCTTTCCTACATACTCTAACTTGAGCCTCACTATCCTCGTAAAAACTCTTCACTGCTTTCAGTAACCTACCTCCTACACCTGCAACATCTGCCACATTGCCCCCTATCCACCCTGTCATACGCTTTTTCCAAATCCATAAATGCCACAAAAACCTCTTTAGCCTTATCTAAATAATGTTCACTTATATGTTTCACTGTAAACATCTGGTCCACACACCCCCTACCTTTCCTAAAGTCTCCTTGTTCATCTGCTATCCTATTCTCCGTCTTACTCTTAATTCTTTCAATAATAACTCTACCATACACTTTACCAGGTATACTCAACAGACTTATCCCCCTATAATTTTTGCACTCTCTTTTGTCCCCTTATGCAAAGGAACTATGCATGCTCTCTGTCAATCCCTAGGTACCTTACCCTCTTCCATACATTTATTAAATAATTGCACCAACCACTCCAAAACTATATCCCCACCTGCTTTTAACATTTCTATCTGTATCCCATCAATCCCGGCTGCCTTACACCCTTTCATTTTACCTACTGCCTCACGAACTCCCCCCACACTCACAACTGGCTCTTCCTCACTCCTACAAGATGTTATTCCTCCTTGCCCTATACACGAAATCACAGCTTCCCTATCTTCAACATTTAACAATTCCTCAAAATATTCCCTCCATCTTCCCAATACCTCTAACTCTCCATTTAATAACTCTCCTCTCCTATTTTTAACTGACAAATCCATTTGTTCTCTAGGCTTCCTTAACTTGTTAATCTCACTCCAAAACTTTTTCTTATTTTCAACAAAATTTGTTGATAACATCTCACCCACTCTCTCATTTGCTCTCTTTTTACATTGTTTCACCACTCTCTTAACCTCTCTCTTTTTCTCCATATACTCTTCCTTCCTTGCATCACTTCTACTTTGTAAAAACTTCTCATATGCTAACTTTTTCTCCCTTACTACTCTCTTTACATCATCATTCCACCAATCGCTCCTCTTCCCTCCTGCACCCACTTTCCTGTAACCACAAACTTCTGCTGAACACTCTAACACTACATTTTTAAACCTACCCCATACCTCTTCGACCCCATGGCCTGTTATCCCGGGTGTAATGGGAGCAAAATAAACACAGCAGAAACAGTTTAAACTTAAATTATCCTTCACCAATTTAGAACAGCAATATGTACACTATGTACAGTGATAAGTATAGTGCACTCCACTGTAAGCAAGGCAGAAATAGAAGCCACAAGATAACAGACCATGCTTCAACCAGCTCTAGAATGGGAATGACAAGGGCAGACAGGAGAGTGGTACCCACATAACCTCTGCGATTGCCAAAACCATCTTCTTATTGGCTAGAACCTGGTCACTAGTTGAACGACGGGGCCCCATCATCAACTCTTAGCAACCTGGTTCGCTGGTTGGGGGAGATAGCCTGTAAATGAGGGTGTGTACATGCGCCGAATATAGGTTACGTACTCTTTGCATGCCACACTCTCATTAGCCCATCTGTCCTCCAATAGCTGTTTATATCTTACCCTAACTGCCTCCTCTTTTAGTTTACAAACCTTCACCTCTCTCTTCCCTGATGCTTCTATTCTCCTTGTATCCCATCTACCTTTTACTCTCAGTGTAGCTACAACTAGAAAGTGATTGATATATCTGTGGCCCCTCTATAAACATGTACATCCTGAAGTCTAATCAACAGTCTTTTATCTACCAATACATAATCCAACAAACTACTGTCATTTTGCCCTACATCATATCTTGTATACTTATTTATCCTCTTTTTCTTAAAATATGTATTACCTATAACTAAACCCCTTTCTATACAAAGTTCAATCAGAGGGCTCCCATTATCATTTACACCTGGCACCCCAAACTTACCTGCCACACCCTCTCTAAAAGTTTCTCCTACTTTAGCATTCAGGTCCCCTACCACAATTACTCTCTCACTTGGTTCAAAGGCTCCTATACATTCACTTAACATCTCCCAAAATCTCTCTCTCTCCTCTACATTCCTCTCTTCTCCAGGTGCATACACGCTTATTATGACCCACTTTTTGCATCCAACCTTTACTTTAATCCACATAATTCTTGAATTTACACATTCATATTCTCTTTTCTCCTTCCATAACTGATCCTTCAACATTACTGCTACCCCTTCCTTAGCTCTAACTCTCTCAGATACTCCAGATTTAATCCCATCTATTTCCCCCCACCTAAACTCCCCTACCCCCTTCAGCTTTGTTTCGCTTAGGGCCAGGACATCCAACTTCTTTTCCTTCATAACATCAGCAATCATCTGTTTCTTGTCATCCACACTACATCCACACACATTCAAGCATCCCAGTTTTATAAAGTTTTTCTTCTCTTTTTTAGTAAATGTCTACAGGAGAAGGGGTTACTAGCCCATCGCTCTCGGCATTTTAGTCGCCGCATACGACATGCATGGCTTACGGAGGAAAGATTCTTTTCCACTTCCCCATGGACAATAGAAGAAATAAAGAAGAACAAGAGCTATTTAGAAAAAGGAGAAAAACCTAGATGTATGTATATATATATGCATGTGCATGTCTGTGAAGTGTGACCAAAGTGTAAGTAGGAGTAGCAAGATATCCCTGTTATCTAGCGTGTTTATGAGACAGAAAAAGAAACCAGCAATCCTACCATCATGCAAAACAGTTACAGGTTTCTGTTTCACAGTCATCTGGCAGGACGGTAGTACTTCCCTGGGTGGTTGCTGTCTACCAACCTACTACCTACAATGGATTCCTCAACTGGTATAGGATTCCCAGGGTTAGCCTCAAACCCTTCAAAATCCCTTTTGTCTTCACATTCTGGCCACAGTTTTTTTTCCAAGCAGAGTTCAAGATCCTCTTAGTCACTTCCTCCCAAGCCTTACCTATAATGTTTACACAATTGAGGATGCTAAAGTGATCTCTCCAAAACTCTCTTAGAGTCAATTGAGTTTCTGAGGCCACTACAAAGCACCATTCAAACATAGCTTTTGTGTACAGTTTCTTGAAGTTTCCTGAACACACTGGGAGTTTCAGAGTGATACACCAATAAAGGCTTCACTTTGCAATCACCACTAGCATTAGCACACATCAACAGAGTAAGCCTGTCTTTCATAGGCTTATGTCCTGGGAGTGCCTTTTCCTCTTGAGTAATGTAGGTCCTGCTTGGTATTTTCTTCCAAAACAGGCCTGTTTCATCACAATTAAACACTTGTTCAGGTTTCAGTCCTCCACTGTCTATGTACTCCTTGAATTCCTGCACATATTTTTCAGCCGCTTTGTGGTCCGAACTGGCAGCCTCACCATGCCTTATCACACTATGTATGCCACTACGATTCTTAAATCTTTCAAACCAACCTTTGCTGGCCTTAAATTCACTCACATCATCACTAGTTGCTGGCATTTTTTTAATTAAATCATCATGCAACTTCCTAGCCTTTTCACATATGATCGCTTGAGAGATGCTATCTGTTTTTCGTTTATCCACACCAATAACAGTCTCTCAACATCTTCTATCACTTGCGATCTTTGGTTCGAAAACATAGTTGCACCTTTGACAAGAACAGGTTCCTTGATTGCCGTTTTCTTGCCCACAATAGTAGCGATGGTTGATTGGGGTTTTGTGTACAACCTGGCCAGCTCGGAGACACGCACTCCACTTTCATACTTAGCAATGATCTCTTTCTTCATATCCCTAGTAATTCTCACCCTTTTTGCTGTAGGGTTGGCACTAGAAGCTTTCTTGGGGCCCATGGTGTCTTATTTTGCAGGTGCAATCACTACAAACGCTGTGATAATATGAAATGTTCCAATTGTATGTTTGGATGGGACCGCGGTGGCTGGCTGGCTTTTAAACACTGGCACCCACGGGAGAAGTGAGGCGCACTCAGGCCATAAGTGGACACATGTCGAACAGAATGAATAGCATTGGTCGGGTTTTTTAGCGCTAGTCAAGGCAAAATTTTTGCGTTAAAATGTATCACTAGTCAGATTTAATGTTAGACGATGCCAACGTTGGTCGAGGGTCCACTGTACTTGCAACATCTGCCACATTGCTCCCCTATCCACTCTATCGTATGCTTTTTCTAAATCCATAAATGCAATGAAAACTTCCCTACCTTTATCTAAATATTGTTCACATATATACTTCAATGTAAACACTTGATCTACACATCCCCTACCCACTCTAAAACCTCCTTGCTCATCTGCAATCCTACATTCTGTCTTGCCTCTAATTCTTTCAGTAATAACCCTACCATACACTTTTCCTGGTATACTCAGTAAACTTATTCCTCTATAATTTTTACAATCTCTTTTGTCCCCCTTCCCTTTATATAAAGGAACTGTACATGCTCTCTGCCATATATATCCTGAGTGGGAGATCAGGATCAAGGGTCTTGACCCTCCAAGGCTTAAAATTTCACTCGTGAAGGTTACCTGATGATTATTCAATTTTTTCTAGGATAATCCTTACCCCTTAGTATTTATACACCCTCCTAGTCATCCTATTTTTCTCCATTCTCTCTAAATGTCCAAACCCCCTCAAAAGCCTTTTCTCGGCTCTCTGAATAATACTCTAGGTAACTGTACAACCTCCTTATCTCCAAACTCAGAATTCACAGTACAATATTTATCACACATTGAGCTCAAACATGACCAGTGTGCATGTTCCATTTGTTTTTTTAGACATTCTGTTTGCAAAAGTTTATGCATAGAATTTACACATGGTATTCTATTTTTGGCTGTAATGTATGTAATCAGTATTGCCAGCTGATCCAATTGTTTTTGGATTTGTACTGTGCTAAAAAAGTTGAAAGTTGGAGAACATATTTATCTAGCTTTCTGGTCTCCTCTCCCTGTATTTCATTTCAAAACTCAAGTTTAGATAGAAAATATTCAATTTTCTTGTTATCGCACAGACTCCATTCTTCCTAGTGTATTTTATCCTTGGCTCGGAAATTACTTTTATAACTGTGACTCATGCACCTATTATTTGGATGTGCATTTGTGTATTCATTGATTGCAAATTATTTCTATTTTTCTATTTTCCATAGTCAGTTTCTCATGTTTTTAGTAGGACAAATTAGATGAGTATGGTATTGAAGGATATAAAAGTCTTTTTCTCTTACAGTATGCCCAAAAGGGCTACAATGGTGTATCAGAAGATGCTGGAGTGAACCATGAGTCAGAGCTTGGTGAGGAAGAAGATGGTGCTTCTGCTGGATCCCGATCATCTCATCAGAGATTCTATAGCAAGGTGAGCCCCTCCTTCGAGAGCCTTCTTCCCTCTCCCCTGAATTCCCCAAATCAAGAGAACTGTGTCATCCCGACTCATTTGTTAATGGACTTGGATATGTAGGAGCTGGGGCTGAGTGCTCCTAGAAGACTCCCCCAAAAATAGGATGAAGTCTCCAGGAAATGGTGAATGTCTTTAGGAAATGCACTGACTGCTATGTCCCTTCCAGCACATGGTAATTGGATATGTGAGGAGGGAGGGGACTATTTGATTGAGTGATTTGGATCCTCATGCCTCTCTCCCTCAGTTAAGGGAAAGAGGCATGAGGGTACCCCTCAGCACAATCCTATCCAATATATGGAATAAAACACATGGTTTTCTGGGAAAAAGAGAAAGTCAGAGTTAAGGTTGGGGTGTGGGTAGAGCCCTTGTTTCTTAAAGGCTCTCACAATTGGTGAAATTCAGCAAAAGTGGCACTCTGCCAACTCAGATATTGTAAGTTCATATGATTGAAATGGCTAACATATTCCAAACATTTATTTTACTTGATATACATATGAAATTCGCACAGAACAATGTTATATTATGCAAACTGCATTTCTGCTATTTGCTTGAATGTGAGTGATAATAGAGATTATATAGGAAATGACAGTAATAGAAAAATGTAAAGATCCATAAGATGTGGGTAGTTGTTTAAAGAAAAAACTTGCAAATGTTTGACAAATTGAAGCCTATTCGTAGCTGGTGACAAAATAAAAAAAAAAAATCTTGTCAAAGTGTTTCACTGGAATGTAACAGACATACAAAAAAGTTTAAATGTAGCTGTAATTCATAATTCATAAATGAACTAAGTACTGTACTGCTTTGTTTTTAGGTATGCAGGGTAGCAGCTTCCACAAAATCATAAAAAAAAACATTGTAGATGCTTTTGCTAAAGTTTTAATGTATCCTCTTAGGACAAAGGTGAAGAAAATGGTACAACTCCAAGTGCTGACAGTAGTGGTTATGTTTCGAGGCCAGCATCAGAGCATGAGTCCAGGGTTGGAAGTTCATCTTATAGATCATCTGGGGACCAGGCTAAGGGCTCTGACTTGGGAGGAACAGATTCTTCTTCATCAACAGCTCAACTGGATAATGGTACTCCAATGGGTGTACCATTAATTCAGAAACAATCTGCCTCAACTACCACTTGCTCGTCTGGTTCCACTACCTCTGCAGCTGCTGCTGTTAGACCACCTTCTGAACAGTATGTATTTGTGGTACTCCATAATATATATATACATACATGCATATATGCTGTTAGGAGTTTTTATGAGGAGAGTGAGGCTCAGAATAGGATGTGTGTAGGAAAGAGATTATTTTCCAGTAAAAATAATCCTTAGACAGGGATGCATAATGTCATCATGGTTGTATAACATATTTATAGATGGGGTTGTAAAAGAACTGAATGCTAGGGTGTTGGGAAGAAGTGTGGGATTAAAATATATAAAATTTAATATAAAGTGGGAGTTGTCACCGTTGATTTTTGCTGTCTATGTTTTTGGGAGATTCTGAAGAGAAGTTTTAAAAGTTGGTAGATGAATTTGGGAAGGTATATAAAAGAAGTAAATTAAAAATGAATACCAGCAAGAGCATGGTGATGAGGGTAACAAATAATTCAGGTAATGAAAGACTGGATATCAGATTGGAAGGAGGGAGTATGGAGGAAGTGAATGCATTCAGATATGGGAATGGACATGTCAGCAAATGGGTCTATGATGAAAGACGAGATGAACCATAGAATTGATGAGGGGAAAAAAGGTGGCTGGTGCATTGAGGTATATATGGAGACAAATAACATTATCCATGGAGGCAAAAAAGGAATGTATGACAGTTTAATGATACAAACACTCCTATATGGGTTTTGAATGTTGCAGTGAGGAGGAGGCTGGAGGTAGTGGAAATGTTGTTTGGAGATTAGTAGGAGGTACCAGGTTACTAAAAGTATTATCCAAAGGGCTGAGGAGAAGCTGTTGAGGTGCTTTGGACATTTAGAGAGGGCGGAGCAAAATAGGATGACTTGGAGGGTGTATAAATCTGTCGTGGAGGGAAGGCAGGGTAGGGGTCATCTAATGAATGGTTGGTGGTTTTGTATGCAAGGAGCTTGGACATCCAGCAGGCTTATGAGCATTTTAGATAGGAGCGAGTGGAGGCAAGTGGTTTTTATGATGTGTTGTTGGAGTGTAAGCAAAGTAACATTTATGAAAGGATTCAGGGAACCCAGTTAGCTTGACTTTGAGTCCTGGAGATGGGAAATACAGTGTCTGTGCTCTGAAGGAGGGGTGAGGATATTTGCAGTTTGGAGGCATCTGAATTATAGTACCAGCATTGCCACTGGCAAGACAGTGATGGAGTGAGTGTTGGGGAAAGTGTTTCTTCTTGTTTGGGTCATCCTACCTTGGTGGGAGATGGCCAGTGTTAAAAAAAAAAAAATGTATGAAAGAACTGTCCTTGACAGAGAGCTACTGTGACCACTCAAACTTTCAATCAGATTTATCATCTTTTAATCACACTCCTCTTGCCAACACTCTGGCATTCACTTCTTTTATATCCCACATCTATAAATATTCCCTTCTCCTGTATACATTACTAAATTTGTAAAGAGAAACTTTCATTTTTCTTTTTGAGCCACCCTGCTTCGGTGGGATACGGCCTGTACATTGAAAGAAAGAAAGAAAGATCTTTAAGTATGTTAAACAACCATGAGATCATTCATCCCTGTCTAAGTTTATTTTCACTGGGAAATAGTACCCCTTTCCTAAATATCCTTATCTGAGACTTGCTATCCTTATAAAAACTCTTCACTGCCTTTTGTAACCTTCTACTTGTTCCAAACACTGGCAACATCTGCCGCATTGCTACCCTGTTTTTTCTATCTTATTTTTTCAACACATCATCCAGTAGAAGTAGAAGTCTTCAAGAGGAAACTGGACAAGTATCTTCATCAGGTACCAGATCAACCAGGCTGTGATGGCTATGTGGGTCATTGGGCCAGCAACAGCCTGGTAGACCAGACAAGCAGTAGACGAGCCTGGCCCAAGGCTGGGCTCCGGGAGTAGAAAAGGGTAAAGGTATCCCACTGAGGTAGGGTGACCCAACAAAACAGAAAAAGGTTTTACTGCTACTCATTCAATCACTGTCTTGCCAAAAGTGTGCTGATATCACAGCTCAGATGTCCCTCCAAACCACAATATAACCACTTCTCCTTCAGAGTGTGGGCATTGTACTCCCACCTCCAGGCTTCAAGTTACTTTGGGCACACTCCAACAGCACCTCAGATCATAGACCAACCCCTACTCCTCCTTCCCTCTTGGCACCTCTGCTGTTTCTTATCCTCATAGCAGAAAAAATATAAAAAAAACACCCATCACAGTTTTGTATCATCATTAGCAAATGATACGGTACAAAAATGAGTGTGAAAGTCACTTCAGTAGAAGACTCAAAAATTGCAACAGGATATACCAGACTTTACAGTGTCGAGGACACTTATTTTTTTTTTTTTCACAAAATAAGTCTTGAAAATTTACTCAGTGTCTTGGAGGCTGAAGTACCATTTATCTTTTTTTTTTTTTTTTTTTTTTTTTTTTAAATTTAGCCAATCAGAATTGAGGGAGCATCCTCAACACTGGAGCATCTTGTTTGCTGTAAAATACAGTAATCAAAGTCCTAAAGTGGGCTGTAGAAAACAACATTGTATTCAACAGGAAAAAATTCCAACTGCTCAGGTATAGAAAAACCAAAGAACTCACTAAGGGGCACCATATACAAAACTCTGGATAATCCCCTAAAAGAACAGAAGGAACATGTGAAAGACTTGGTATATTAATGTCAGCTGACCTATTGTTCAGAGAACACATTAAGACATATGTTGCATAACCCAGGAAAATGTCAGAATGGGTAATGATAATTTTCAGAATGAGAAATAATGCCAGTGGTGATACCACTCAAATCAGTTGATGGTGTTGATGGCTCCATTGAAGGTAGGAGAAATATCAGAGCTGGAACAGAGTCAGATTGTTTACTATCTTCAAAGAGCCAATAAAGTATTTAAATTTTGGAATATGTACTTTGGAGCAGGGGGGGGATGCATGATAATATATACATGGAAGATACTGAAGAGTCTAGTCTCTAACCTACACACTGTCTTAACACTGAGGTGAGACGTATGGGAGGAAGTATAAGATGAGCCCATTGAAAAGCAGGGGTGCCATGGGCGCAATTAGAGGATACTGCATTAACATCCATGGACCTCGGTTATTCAACCTACTACCAGCAAATAACAGAAATATTGCTGAAACTAGCATAGATGTTCTCAATGGGGAATTGGAACAGAATTCTTCCTCTGTAAGCCATGCGTTTCGTACGAGGCGACTAAAATGATGGGAGCAAAGGGCTAGTAATCCCTTCTCCTGTATAAATTACTAAATTTAAAAAGAGAAACTTTTGTTTTTCTTTTTAGGTCACCTCCCTTGGTGGGATATGGCCGGTTTGTTAAAAATAAAAAAATGTCTTTGACAGGAAACTGAATAACATTATTTTGACTGGAACTTTCCACTCCATCTTCAGAGTGCAAGCACTGCCCTTCTCACCTCCAGGACTCAAGTCAGGCTTACCAGTTACCCTGAATCCCTTCATAAAAGTTACCGTTCTCACACTCCAACAGCTCAACTGTTAAAAACCGCTTGTCTCCATTTACCTGTCTCAAGCACTCACATAAACCTGTTGGATTCTCAAGCCTCTAAAACTCTTACCAAATGCCAGAATGCCAGATTACCCAGGCTCTGATGGGTATGTGGGACAGCTTGCCACCAACAGCAACGGCCTGGTTGACCAGGCAGCCACCTAAAAAGCCTGGCCCAGCCACACTGTGAGAGCAGGAAGATTCTTGAACCTGGTCACAGATATATGCATGTGGAAAATAGGGTTTGCTTACTTGCTTGGTGATCATTTTATCTATTGAATGTATCCATGTCAATGTCTCGTGTGAATCATTTGAAGGTTTGGTTTCCACTGTGTTTCTTTGTTTCATTAACTTTCATGTTAAAGAATCTGTGTTTGTCTTAGAAGAGGAAACTCATGACAATGTTTTGGTCCATTCTGGTTCATTATCAAGTCACTACTGAAGGTTATTCATATATTGTTCCAGCCATGGTATTGTGGCTTTTTATTCTTTTTTGTCTTTGTCTACTGTATACATTTAAGCTGTAAATTGTTCCTGTAATCATCATTTGCTTTTGCAAGCTGGCATATGTTGTCTAAGGTATTTTGTTCCTCAGGAGACAGTTTTGGGGTATTGGTTATTTCCCAGTCATTTCCTTTGACATTTTTCAGTGTGTGTGTGTGTGTGTGTGTGTGTGTGTGTGTGTGTGTGTGTGTGTGTGTGTGTGTGTGTGTGTGTGTGTGTGTGTGTGTGTGTGTTTTTTTTGCCCCTAGATGCTCTGTTTTTTCCTCTCCTTTTCGTCCCCTCTCTTGGCTTCATAATTTTGCTTTTGCTAAGATTAAATTCCAGTAGTCATCTGATCTCAGGTCATTTCAACTGTGTAAATTAACTGTTGCAATAACTCAGAAAAAAATCAGTCTGAGCATGAACAAATCTATTATTGGTGTTAAATAATTCTATTTAAATTTAGGCTGTCTTTAGATTGGTTGGGTGCTATTAAATTACAGGAAAGCCCCACGTTTTGGTGCTTCACTAATACGGATAGTTAAAATTTTATCCAAAAATTTGTTTATACGATTCCTCATACCCCCTTCAGCTTTGTTTCACTGAAAGCCAGGACATCCAGCTGCTTCTCATTCATAACATCCACAATCATCTCTTTCTTATCATTCACACAACATCTACGCACATTCAAACATCGCACTATAGCGGTTTTCTTTTTCTTTTTGGTAGGCTATACAGGAAAAGGGGTTACCAGCCCATTGTTCCCAGCATTTTAGTTGAGTTCTACAACACACATGGCTTACAGAAGAAAGATTCTTATTGCACTTTCCCATGGGTATAAAAGGAAAAGCAGTAAGAACAAGAACTATTTTAATTTTTTATTATTACACTGGCCGATTCCCACCAAGGCAGGGTGGCCCGAAAAAGAAAAACTTTCACCATCATTCACTCCATCACTGTCTTGCCAGAAGGGTGCTTTACACTACAGTTTTTAAACTGCAACATTAACACCCCTCCTTCAGAGTGCAGGCACTGTACTTCCCATCTCCAGGACTCAAGTCCGGCCTGCCGGTTTCCCTGAACCCCTTCATAAATGTTACTTTGCTCACACTCCAACAGCACGTCAAGTATTAAAAACCACTTGTCTTCATTCACTCCTATCAAACACGCTCACACATGCCTGCTGGAAGTCCAAGCCCCTCGCACACAAAACCTCCTTTACCCCCTCCCTCCAACCTTTCCTAGGCCGACCCCTACCCTGCCTTCCTTCCGCTACAGACGGATACACTCTTGAAGTCATTCTGTTTCGCTCCATTCTCTCTACATGTCCGAACCACCTCAACAACCCTTCCTCAGCCCTCTGGACAACAGTTTTGGTAATCCTGCACCTCCTCCTAACTTCCAAACTACGAATTCTTTGCATTATATTCACACCACACATTGCCCTCAGACATGACATCTCCACTGCCTCCAGCCTTCTCCTCGCTGCAACATTCATCACCCATGCTTCTCACCCATATAAGAGCGTTGGTAAAACTATACTCTCATACATTCCCCTCTTTGCCTCCAAGGACAAAGTTCTTTTTCTCCACAGACTCCTAAGTGCACCACTCACCCTTTTCCCCTCATCAATTCTATGATTCACCTCATCTTTCATAGACCCATCCGCTGACACGTCCACTCCCAAATATCTGAATACATTCACCTCCTCCATACTCTCTCCCTCCAATCTGATATCCAATCTTTCATCACATAATCTTTTTGTTATCCTCATAACCTTACTCTTTCCTGTATTCACTTTTAATTTTCTTCTTTTGCACACCCTACCAAATTCATCCACCAATCTCTGCAACTTCTCTTCAGAATCTCCCAAGAGCACAGTGTCATCAGCAAAGAGCAACTGTGACAATTCCCACTTTATGTGTGATTCTTTATCTTTTAACTCCACGCCTCTTGCCAAGACCCTCGCATTTACTTCTCTTACAACCCCATCTATAAATATATTAAACAACCACGGTGACATCACACATCCTTGTCTAAGGCCTACTTTTACTGGGAAATAATCTCCCTCTTTCCTACATACTCTAACTTGAGCCTCACTATCCTCGTAAAAACTCTTCACTGCTTTCAGTAACCTACCTCCTACACCATACACCTGTAACATCTGCCACATTGCCCCCCTATCCACTCTGTCATACGCCTTTTCCAAATCCATAAATGCCACAAAGACCTCTTTAGCCTTATCTAAATACTGTTCACTTATATGTTTCACTGTAAACACCTGGTCCACACACCCCTACCTTTCCTAAAGCCTCCTTGTTCATCTGCTATCCTATTCTCCGTCTTACTCTTAATTCTTTCAATAATAACTCTACCATACACTTTACCAGGTATACTCAACAGACTATCCCCCTATAATTTTTGCACTCTCTTTTGTCCCCTTTGCCTTTATACAAAGGAACTATGCATGCTCTCTGCCAATCCCTAGGTACCTTACCCTCTTCCATACATTTATTAAATAATTGCACCAACCACTCCAAAACTATATCCCCACCTGCTTTTAACATTTCTATCTTTATCCCATCAATCCCGGCTGCCTTACCCCCTTTCATTTTACCTACTGCCTCATGAACTTCCCCCACACTCACAACTGGCGGCTCTTCTCACTCCTACAAGATGTTATTCCTCCTTGCCCTATACACGAAATCACAGCTTCCCTATCTTCATCAACATTTAACAATTCCTCAAAATATTCCCTCCATCTTCCCAATACCTCTAACTCTCCATTTAATAACTCTCCTCTCCTATTTTTAACTGACAAATCCATTTGTTCTCTAGGCTTCCTTAACTTGTTAATCTCACTCCAAAACTTTTTCTTATTTTCAACAAAATTTGTTGATAACATCTCACCCACTCTCTCATTTGCTCTCTTTTTACATTGCTTCACCACACTCTTAACCTCTCTCTTTTTCTCCATATACTCTTCCCTCCTTGCATCACTTCTACTTTGTAAAAACTTCTCATATGCTAACTTTTTCTCCCTTACTACTCTCTTTACATCATCATTCCACCAATCGCTCCTATTCCCTCCCTCACCCACTTTCCTGTAACCACAAACTTCTGCTGAACACTCTAACACTACATTTTTAAACCTACCCCATACCTCTTCGACCCCATTGCCTATGCTCTCATTAGCCCATCTATCCTCCAATAGCTGTTTATATCTTACCCTAACTGCCTCCTCTTTTAGTTTATAAACCTTCACCTCTCTCTTCCCTGATGCTTCTATTCTCCTTGTATCCCATCTACCTTTTACTCTCAGTGTAGCTACAACTAGAAAGTGATCTGATATATCTGTGGCCCCTCTATAAACATGTACATCCTGAAGTCTACTCAACAGTCTTTTATCTACCAATACATAATCCAACAAACTACTGTCATTTCGCCCTACATCATATCTTGTATACTTATTTATCCTCTTTTTCTTAAAATATGTATTACCTATAACTAAACCCCTTCCTATACAAAGTTCAATCAAAGGGCTCCCATTATCATTTACACCTGGCACCCCAAACTTACCTACCACACCCTCTCTAAAAGTTTCTCCTACTTTAGCATTCAGGTCCCCTACCACAATTACTCTCTCACTTGGTTCAAAGGCTCCTATACATTCACTTAACATCTCCCAAAATCTCTCTCCTCTGCTTTCCTCTCTTCTCCAGGTGCATACACGCTTATTATGACCCACTTCTCGCATCCAACCTTTACTTTAATCCACATAATTCTTGAATTTACACATTCATATTCTCTTTTCTCCTTCCATAACTGATCATTCAACATTACTGCTACCCCTTCCTTTGCTCTAACTCTCTCAGATACTCCAGATTTAATCCCATTTATTTCCCCCCACCGAAACTTCCCTACCCCCTTCAGCTTTGTTTCGCTTAGGGCCAGGACATCTAACTTTTTTTCATTCATAACATCAGCAATCATCTGTTTCTTGTCATCCGCACTACATCCACGCACATTCAAGCATCCCAGTTTTATAAAGTTTTTCTTCTCTTTTTTAGTAAATGTCTACAGGAGAAGGGGTTACTAGCATATTGCTCCCGGCATTTTAGTCGCCTCATACGACACGCATGGCTTATGGAGGAAAGATTCTTTTCCACTTCCCCATGGACAATAGAAGAAATAAAGAAGAACAAGAGCTATTTAGAACAAGAACTATTAAGATAAAATCAAAGAAAACTCAGATGAGTGTGTATACATAAATATGTACATGTATGTTTAGTATGACCTAAGTGTAAGTAGAAGTAACAAGGTGTACCTGAAATCTTGCATGTTTATGAGACAGAAAAAAGACACCAGCGATCCTACCATCATGTAAAACAATTACAGGCTTTCATTTTACGCTCATTTGGCAGGACGGTAGTACCTCCCTGGGTGTTTGCTGTCTACCAACTTACTACCTAAAGTTACTCTTGATAATTGTACTTACCTGTACCTAAATAAACTTACACACAGTGCTGGCATGAAGGTACATTAAAATCACTGTGTTGTCACAATAAGCATAATAATAATAATAATAATAATAATAATAATAATAATAATACAGTGGACCCCTGGTATTTGATATTAATCCGTTCCTGAGAGCTCATCGAATACCAAAAATATCGAAAAGCGAATCAATTTTCCTCATGGCAAATAATGGAAATCAAATTAATCCGTGCAAGACACCCGAAAGTATGAAAAAAAAAAATTTACCACATGAAACATTAAGTTTAATGCAATAGAATAATTACAATAACAACAATAACAATAGAATAATTGACACTTACCTTTAATGAAGATCTGGTGGTGATTGATGGGATGGGAGGAGGGGAGAGGTGTTAGTGTTTAGAAGGGGAATCCCCTTCCATTAGGACTTGAGGTAGCAAGTCCTTTTCTGGGGTTACTTCCCTTCTTCTTTTAATGCCACTAGGACCAGCTTGAGAGTCACTGGACTTCTGTCGCACAACATATCTGTCCATAGACTAGGCCTGTACCTCCCGTTCCTTTATGACATTCCTAAAGTGTTTCACAACATTGTCAGTGTAATAGTCACCAGCACGGCTTGCAATAGCTGTGTTAGGGTGATTGTCATCAAAAAAGGTTTGCACTTTAAGCCACATTGCACACATTTCCTTAATTTTTGAAGTAGGCAACTTCTTCAATTTCTCTATACCCTCCTCCGAAGCAGTTTCCTCAGGTGTGGCCTCTTGCTGTTGAAGATGATCTAGCAGCTCATCAGTGGTTAGTTCTTCATTGTCCTCCTCCACCAACTCTTCCACATCCTCCCCACTAACCTCCAACCCCAAGGACTTCCCCAATGCCACAGTGGATTCCTTAATTGGCATAGGCTTCTCAGGGTTAGCCTCAAATCCTTCAAAATCCCTTTTGTCTACACATTCTGGCCACAGTTTTTTCCAAGCAGAGTTCAAGGTCCTCTTAGTCACTCCCTCCCAAGCCTTACCTATAAGGTTTATACAATTGAGGATATTAAAGTGATCCTTCCAAAACTCTTTTAAGAGTCAGTTGAATTTCTGTGGTCAGTACAAAGCACTTTTGAAACATAGCTTTTGTGTACAGTTTCTTGAAGTTGGAAATGACCTGCTGGTCCATGGGCTGCAGGAGAGGAGTGGTATTAGGAGGCAAAAACTTGACCTTAATGAAGCTCATGTCCCCACAATGTCGCTCTGTCAAGTCTGTAGGATGACCAGGGGCATTGTCTAATACCAGGAGGCACTTAAGGTCTAATTTCTTTTCAATCAGGTAATTTTTCACAGTGGGGGCAAATGCTTGGTGTAACCAGTCATAGAAAAAGTCCCTAGTGACCCATGCCTTACTGTTTGCCCTCCACAGCACACACAAATTAGCCTTGAGGACATCATTTTCCTGAACACTCTGGGAGTTTGAGTGATACACCAATAATGGCTTCGTTTTGCAATCACCACTAGCATTGGCACACATCAACAGAGTAAACCTGTCTTTCATAGGCTTATGTCCTGGGAGTGCCTTTTCCTCCTGAGTAATGTAGGTCCTGCTTGGCATTTTCTTCCAAAACAGGCCTGTTTTGTCACAATTAAACACTTGTTCAGGTTTTAATTCTTCGCTGTCTGTGTAATCCTTGAATTCCCTCACATATTTTTCAGCTGCTTTTTGGTCCGAACTGGCAGCCTCACCATGCCTAATCACACTATGTATGCCACTACGATTCTTAAATCTTTCAAGCCAACCTTTGCTGGCCTTGAATTCACTCACATCAGCACTAGTTGCAGGGAATTTCTTTACCAAATTGTCATGCAACTGTCTAGCCTTTTCACAAATGATTGCTTGAGAGATGCTATCTCCTGCTATCTGTTTTTCATTTATCCACACCAATAACAGTCTCTCAACGTTTTCTAACACTTGCAGTCGCTGTTTCGTAATCACAGTTGCACCTTTTGCAAGAACAGCTTCCTTGATTGCCGTTTTCCTGGTCACTATAGTAGAGATGGTTGATTGGGGTTTACTATACAACCTGACCAGCTCCGACACACGCACTCCACTTTCGTACTTTGCAATTATCTCTTTCTTCATTTCAATAGTCATTAGCACCTTTTTTCTCGAAGGGTTGGCACTAGAAGCTTTCTTGGGGCCCATGGTGACTTATTTTGCAGAAACAAGCACCAAAAACAGCGATAATGTGGAATGTACCGAATGTATCCTTAGATGCGCGCACACTGGCTGGCTTGTAAACACTGGCACACACAGGGCAGTTCAGGCCACACGTGGACACGTCTCGTACGAATTGCATCGAATACCGGGTTTTCGATTGGATACCGAGGCAAAATTTTTGCGATAAAATGCATCGAATACCGGATTTATCGAATACCGGATTTATCGAATACCGATGCCATCAAATACCGGGGGTCCACTGTAATAATAATAATAATTGCTGTGGAGTGCTTTATATGTCATATATTACATTATTATAGACATTTTCATTAATCTATCTGACATGTTTTGAAAATTATATAAGAAATGCGCTACATATCATATAAACAAAATACAGCCTCTCCTTGCTTAGCAATGGAGTTCTGTTCCCAAGACCACACCAGTAAACGAATTCGTTGCTAAGTGAGGAGCATACTATAGTGGTTGTGGGTTTGTGTCAACCATGTTTGATATTGTTTTAATGTTGCCTTTGCACTATTTATTACATTTCTGGTATATTTTTAAATGTTTATACAGTAGTATGCTGTATAGTGTAATAAACAGAATAGAGGAAATCAGCTCTAATATACACCTACCATCCGACTTACGACCGAGTTCGGTTCTGAGAAATCGGTCGTAAGTCGAAATGGTCGTAAGTCGAACTTTACTACTGAATATCAACAAAACATTTTTGTAATGACTTTATTTTATTATTTTATTTTGGTATTTCATGTTTTACTTTACTTTTTGTGTTGTTAGTACTGTATTTTAATAATACTGTAAGGTTTAGTATAAACACTTTGTACAACACAAATAGTTGTTTATTTCCCAGAAATTTGGCATAAAAAACACGGTCGTAAGTCGAGTGGTCGTAAGTCGAGCAGGTCGTAAGTCGGATGGTAGGTGTACATTATTTAGGTATGTATACTGTTCAGAGAGCTCGTCGTAAGTCTGAGGCGTCGGTAAGCAAGTACGGCATTAAGTGTGGAGAGGCTGTATATACAATCATAGTAAAACAAATTAACATAATTGTAAGGTGTGGTAGCAAGCGGGCATAATGGAGTGTACGACAATAATTACTATCAAACGTTCTGTTACAACACCACCAGAGAAACTGTGTACAGCCTCTCCTCACTTGGCGATGTACTCATTTGCCGACGACTCAGACTCACAACGGGCTCTCTGACCAGTTTCCATACCTAAAGAATGTATATTAGAGCTGAGTTCCTCTATTCTGTTTAATACAGTATACAGTGGACCCCCGCATAGCGAACGCCTTGCATAGCGAACAATCCGCATAGCGGACGCTTTGTTCGCTAAAATTTTGCCCCGCATAGTGGACAAAAACCCGCTCAGCGGCCTTCGTCCGAGACGCGTCCAATGTGCGCCCTCAGCCAGCCTCACATGTGCCGCCCGTGCCATTGTTTACCAGCCAGCCTCCGCGGTAACATTCAAGCATACACTCGGAATATTTCGTATTATTACAGTGTTTTCGGTGCTGTTTCTGGAAAATAAGTGACCATGGGCCCCAAGAAAGCTTCTAGTGCCAACCCTACACCTCAAAGGGTAAGAATACCCATTGAAATGAAGAAAGAGATCATTGATAAGTATGAAAGTGGAGTACGTATCACCGACCTGGTCAGGTTGTACAAGAAACCAAAATCAACCATCTCTTCTATTGTGGGCAAGAAAACGGCAATCAAGGAAGCTGTTGTTGCCAAAGGTTTAACTGTGTTTTCGAAACAAAGATCGCAAGTGATGGAAGATGTTGAGAGACTGTTATTGGTGTGGATAAATGAAAAACAGCTAGCAGGAGATAGCGTCTCTCAAGCGATCATATGTGAAAAGGCTAGGAAGTTGCATGACGATTTAATTAAAAAAATGCCTGCAACTAGTGATGATGTGAGTGAATTTAAGGCCAGCAAAGGTTGGTTTGAGAGATTTAAGAAGCGTAGTGGCATCCATAGTGTGATACGGCATGGTGAGGCTGCCAGTTCGGACCACAAAGCGGCTGAAAAATATGTGCATGAATTCAAGGAGTACATAGAAACTGAAGGACTGGAACCTGAACAAGTGTTTAATTGTGATGAAACAGGCCTGTTCTGGAAGAAAATGCCAAGCAGGACCTACATTACTCAGGAGGAAAAGGCACTCCCAGGACATAAGCCTATGAAAGACAGGCTTACTTTGTTGATGTGTGCCAATGGTAGTGGTGATTGCAAAGTTAAGCCTTTATTAGTGTATCACTCTGAAACTCCCAGAGCGTTCAGGCAAAAGAATGTCCTCAAGGATAATTTGTGTGTGCTGTGGAGGGCAAACAGTAAGGCATGGGTCACTAGGGAATTTTTCTATAACTGGTTACACCATGCATTTGCCCCCAATGTGAAAGATTACCTAACTGAAAAGAAATTAGACCTTAAGTGCCTCCTGGTGTTAGACAATGCCCCTGGTCATCCTACAGACGTGGCAGAGCGACTTTATGGGGACATGAGCTTCATTAAGGTGAAGTTTTTGCCTCCTAATACCACTCCTCTCCTGCAGCCCATGGACCAGCAGGTCATTTCCAACTTCAAGAAACTGTACACAAAAGCTCTGTTTCAAAAGTGCTTTGAAGTGACCACAGACACTCGATTGACTCTAAAAGAGTTTTGGAAGGATCACTTTAATATCCTCAATTGTGTAAACCTTATAGGTAAGGCTTGGGAGGGAGTGACTAAGAGAACCTTGAACTCTGCTTGGAAGAAACTGTGGCCAGAATGTGTAGACAAAAGGGATTTTGAAGGGTTTGAGGCTAACCCTGAGAGGAGTAGTATACCAGTTGAGGAATTAATTGTGGAATTGGGGAAGTCCTTGGGGTTGGAGGTTAGTGGGGAGGATGTGGAAGAGTTGGTGGAGGAGGACAATGAAGAACTAACCACTGATGAGCTGATAGATCAACTTCAAGAGCAAGAGGCCAGACCTGGGGAAACTGGTTCAAAGGAGGGGAGAGAGAAATTGAAGGAATTGCCTACTTCAAAGATTAAGGAAATGTGTGCAAAATGGCTTGAAGTGCAAACCTTTTTTGATGAAAATCACCCTCACACAGCTATTGCAAGCCGATACAGTACACTACTGTATAAACATTTAAAAATATACCAGAAATGTTAAATGGTGCAAAGGTCACATTTAAACAATATAAAAGATGGATGATATAAACCCACTACCATTATAGTATGCTCCTCACTTAGCGACACATTCATTTACGGAAATGGTTTTAGGAACAAAACTCTGTCGTTAAGTGAGGAGAGGTTGTATAGTATTACTAGGGGGTAACTGTAGAAAAACATTTCTTTCGTATGCCTTCACTCATAAATAGCCTCACGCACTCTCAAAAAGGTGTGCTGCATTATTATGTATTCTAAGACACCAACATGAGGACAACTTGTACACAATGTATTGCAGTGAAGATGTTTCACAAACGCATGCATAATGCAAAATGAAAACATATAAACAGCAAGTAGACAGGTATTAATACATGTTTGTCAGACAGCCCATCATCCATTCACTCTGTTTCGTAGAATAATTGTGCTTTCCCATGCGCTAGCACATGCACAGGGCTTATAACTAAAAATATTGCTGTACATAATTACACAGCTTGGTGGAAGGTACCATATGGGACAGCAACTGGAAGCTTTAAGGGTGGGATGCCTTGAAGCTTCATTATCATCCATAGCTCTGGTATTGGTTTCTGGTATTTCAGTTTTTTTGTTTTTTTTTTTGAGTACATAAACACAAATAAGTTTCTTTTTTGTGATATAGTCAAAGTAAACTTTCCAGGTATTTGAATTATGATATTTTGAATTAACAGTGCTTGACTGTATTTTGTTAATTTGAGCAAGATTTGGTTAGGTTTGGTGCAAAAATTAAAAATAGTATTTTTGAAGAGCTCTATTTTATTCTCTTCTGCTTTTTTCACAGACTTGGTTTATTAGTTACGACCTATACTGTGTCTGTATGTCTCATTCCTTGGTACTCCTGTGGGGGACTCTTAACATCCATTGAGCATGACACCAATTCAAGGACACTATACTGCACATCTTAGCCACTATGCCACAAACAAATAGTGGACAACATTTTTACTAACTTTAAATTCACTACTCATAATGGTCATTTTACCAGATCCCCAGGTTTTAAATCAATGAGATGCACTGTCAGTTTAGTAAACTCAACTGGTACCCAGAATATAAGTGTCTCAATCCCAATTGATTCAGCAGTTAATAAAAATTTCTCTTCTGTGTCACATTTGTTAATTGTATCTTCACCTTTCACTGCCTTTGTATCTCCTTTATTCTCTTCAGTGAGATTATTTGGCAGCATTTTGTACAACTTTGTAGATTGTTTTTGTCATTTTTATGTAAAACAAGTTCTGTACTCCCCTCATTGCAGATCACTACTGCATGGACAGTATGCTAATCCTCAAGAGCGACTGTATACTTCATATTTTGAAAAAAGATTACCAGAGGTAAACAGGTAAGGTGCTAGGCTTCCTCTGTGTTGTCTTAGTTGTAGGATTTATACTTGGTTGTGTTCGTTCAGCTTGATTACTTATGGGAGTATTTGGACTTTTTGTTTCTTATTTGCAATACTCTGTGAAAACTCAGAAAAATGTAATATACAACTCAGTTGAATTTGCACTTTTTAAATTATACTACTTTTTTCTTTACTATGTAGTAATGCGATTATTGAGTTATACAGGATGACATAAATTGCATGATCATTCTAATTATTTTGATATTTTTGTAGGGATTATATGGGCTATTTGAATATGGCCAAGCAGTTGAAACACATAGCTGATGGGGAGACTGATCGATCCATGCAAGCTATGAAGTACTTGGAAGCAGCATTATACTTTATACTAAGTGGGCAGGCCATGGAGACTGACCATGATACTTCAGCATCTCTCACAATGTACAAGGACACTCTTAATTTTATTAAGTAAGTGTGTAATTCCTAGCTATACAGTAATAACAGTTCATGCATAGATTTTCATAATATTTATTTGCTTACAAATAGGGGACCCAAGAGAATTTTGAAAAACAAGTCTACTATGACTAATTGAGGGTTATAACACAAGGAATCTTAAGTTTAAGTATGTCATTTAGTATCATATTTTTTTCTTGTCATTGCATCCATGCTTTACATTTTTTCTCAGATGGGTATCATCTGTATTTAGAAGAGAAAACCAAGAGGGCTCCATAAACACAAAATTAGCTGTTATTAGGTAAGTTGATATCATGTTTTGATTTAGGATAATTTTTCAACTCTGTTCCAGTTTTCCTTATGAACTTATGTATGTAATTAGTGTATATCTCTGTAATGAATGTGGTGCACAGTTACTAGTCAGTCACGCATGCTATTTTTTGTAGATACACATGCAGTAATTTCTCCCATTCAGAATGCTGTATTGCATGTATGGGGTTCTTTTTTCAATAATTTGTATCAACACCAATTATTACCAGAGTTAAGAAGGCAGGGACCATATTCATATTCAAAGATATTTCACTATGATTTGTTAACATAATATTCTTTTCAAGTTTTGATGGTTTGATGGTTTAACTTGTTGAAAATTTAATAAATGTGAGAATGAATGAGTGGGTAACATGTTTGCAAATGTGTTTGGGTGGGCAAAAGAATGAGTGATCATATTTTATTTTCTTGTTTTTTGATATTCTATTTAATTAAAATGTGTTAGTCTTTTTTTTTTTTTCATTTTAATAAATATATTTATGAACAATAAAAATTTAAAAAATGAAAGGTACTACATACAGTCATCCCTTACTTAATGACCCAGATAGGAACCATAAGAATGGTTCATTATGCCAAAAATTACAAAAAGTGAATCAAATTTTCCAATAAGATCTCATGCAAATCGGAATAACATAACACAACACAAATTAACATTGAAATTTTTTTCACTTGGTGCATGACACTCGAGATGAAAACAAACTACATATGTATAGGATTTTGTTCATAATAGGTTTATTCGATTTCTCACACCAAAATCTATCTTCTACTTAAAATTTTCCATAGAATGTCAGTAGAAGGCAAGAAGAACAGTAGTGATATTTAAAGAGATATTGTAAAAAAAATCATATAAACCTGCAGTAATATCTCATTATCACTTCACAGATTCCACATTTCTTGACAAATATTTTTGGAAAAAAATACCAGCTTATTTCACATATGCCATATAATCATATACCAAAAATGAAGGAATTTAATAAAAAAATTATGAGAAAAAATAAATAGTGGATTATTATCTAACTGGCATGACACTCAACCTGAAATGAATCATAGGAGTACATTCAAAATAGGCTCATTTGATTTCCCACGCCCAATTCTCTTATTGTACCGTAGTTTAAATTTTCCTCAGAACATCAGCAGAAACCAGTTTAGAGTAATCTTTAATGAGATTTTGTGAAAAAATCAGGCATGCCTAGGATAATATTTCCATTTTGTTCGAGGAAGTGGTTGCTATTTGATAATGAAAATTTGAATCTAGATGCACTGCCAGAATTTTTATACTGGGTGGGGGGTTATGGGTGCTGATTTGGGAAAAAGTGAGGGCTGATGGAATTTTTTGTTGTTGTTGTAACAGCCCCCCTTCCCTTCTTTAGTGCTGCATATTTGGATCCAGCAAATTTAGTTGTTAAACAAATGGAGCTGGTTGTTAAATGGAGGAAGGGTCGTAAGTATTTTTTTTGGTTGCACACTGAAATTCCACTAACTGAACTTTAATTAAAGTGAGGGATGACTGTACAAACAGTTTTAGAGTCCTGTCTTTCTTCTTTTTATGTTAGTCTAGTCTTATAAATTTATCAAGATTGAGGGCAGACTATCAAAACAAAAATTTTATTACAGAATTAACCCTTTCACTGTCTTGTATGTAGATCTGTGTTATTGGCACCAGTGTTGCTTACTTAGATCTACATTTTGAACATAGTGCCCTCATAAATGTTGCGAGTGATAAATTTTGGCCTAGACATGAGAGAAATGGTCTGGATGGTTGGTGTGCACATGTAAAAAAAAAAAAACTTCCTGCCTCACATGGTGTTTGATGGGAAAAGCAAACCTCCTACTCCGAGTTTGGTTCAGAATATTGACTGTGAGGTGTTTTCAAGAATTTTTTTTGTGGTTGTATTGGCTGATTTTTTTGGTATCACCTGATAGAATGGCAGACATACAACTGAACCAGAGATGATGTTGGCCAGTTTCAGGATTGAAAGCAGCTTGAAATAGGGGTCAAAGTAATGCAACTATTTGATTTTTGACAATTTTCCTGAGGAAAGGTAAGGTCCCTCACATCCCCCCGGTCTGTTTCATGGGTTTTTATTAGTGTGCTTCGATTATTAGGATGCCCTAAACCATGACCATTCTGAATTATATTTTATTGTCCAAGAAATAAAATGAAACTTCAATTTTTTTTCTTATAATGATGAATTCAATATGGAAGGCAAGTGTAATATAGGAGAGGCCTCGGGATATAGTTACTGAACAGTAGGTTGCTTTATTGGCTGAAATGTATAGAATGTTTATATTGGACTGCTTTTAAAATAGATTTTGTTGAATTCTATATAAAATTGGCCAAATTACTAAATTCTCTGCACTGTATAGTGTAGTTCTGATAGTTGAATGGGTGGTTTCTCATGCTTAGTCAATCAAATGGAAGGCCTACTAGCAAAGTAGCTAAAAGTTTTGTCTAAACGAGAAGTGGAATTGGCTTAAAACAGGATGCAAACTGGGTGAAATCACTAATGCATAAATTTTGCCCAAACGCCAACTTTGCTTTTGTGTAATTCTATGAGTTTTCCATCAAACTTCATATTTTTGTTGCCATTACCTTCAGAAAAAGATTTGCTACCATTACAGAAGAATTATTTTTTAAATATCTACACTGTCAGCACTGTTAACACTTTCAGTGGCTATCCTGTAGATCTACACTATTGATGCCAGGGTCCCTCATGTAGATGTATATAGTAAATTTTGGCTAGGGATGAGAGAATGGGTCTGTGTGGTGAGTGTGCACAGTATCAAAAAAAATTCCTGCCCCATGCAGTTCATGATTGGAAAAGCAAATTTCTGACCTTGTGTTTAGCTTAAAACTGCTACTTTAAGGTGTTCTCTAAGATAGTTTTTATGGTTTTATTGGCTGTTTCTTGATATCATTTGATAGAATAGGTTATTTTTTTACTAACACATCGGCCATCTCCCACCAAGGCAGGGTGGCCCAAAAAAGAAAAACTTTCACCATTATTTACTCCATCACTGTCTTGCCAGAGGCGCACTTACACTACAGTTATAAAACTGCAACATTAACACCCCTTCAGAGTGCAGGCACTGTACTTCCCATCTCCAGGACTCCAGTCTGGCTTGCCAGTTTCCCTGAATCCCTTAATAAATGTTACCCTGCTCACACCCCAACAACACGTCAAGTCCTAATAACCATTTGCCTCCATTCGCTCCTATTGAACATGCTTATGCATGTTTGCTGGAAGTCTAACCCCCCTCCCTTTAACCTTTCCTAGGCTGACCCCTTCCCCACTTTCCCTCCACTACAGATTTATACACTCTTGATGTCATTCTATTTTGTTCCACCCTCTCTACATGTCTGAACCACCTCAACAACTCCTCCTCAGCCCTCTGGATAATAATTTTAGTAATCCCACATCTCCTAATTTCCAAACTACGAAATTTCTGCATTATATTCGCACCACGCATTGCCCTCAGACATGACATCTCCACTGCCTCCAGCCTTCTCCTTGTTGCAACATTCATCACCCATACAATAGAATAGATATACGTACTACAGAAATAAGAAATGATTTTGGTTGGTTTCAGAACCAGAAGTAGCAGAAATATTAGATTTTACTATTTTTCCTGAGGATGGGTAAGGCACCCTACACCTCGAAGGCTGTTTTATGAGTTTTTAATAGGTCTGATTCAATTATTGGGATGCTGTAAATCATGACCAATCATTCCTGGGTCAATACACAAACAACCCGCACATTGTGATGACATATTCAAAGTGGAAGGCAAGTGTACTATAGGAGAGGTCTGGGGATGTGATTAACCTCTGACCTTGTCTCTGGTTTAAAATAGAAAATTTGAGGTGTTTTTATAATTTTATTGGCTGTTTCTTGGTATCAGTTGGTAGAATGGAAAACATATTGCTGAAACAGAGATGATTTTGGTGTGTTTCAAGACCGAAAGTAGATTGAAATAGTGCTTAAATTGGCAAAAATATTTTATTTTTGATGATTTTCCTGAGGAAGGGTAAGCCATCTCTGCATGGTCTGTTTTATGGGCTTTTATTGTATTCTTTAATTATTAGAATGCCCCTAAGCCATGACCAGTCATTCCTCGTTATATTTTATTATCCAAGGAATAAGGTAAAACTTAAATTTTTTATTTTATTTTATTTTATTTTATTTTTTTTTTTTGTGATTCATTCAAAATAGATGGCAAGTGTAATATAGGAGAGGCCTGGAGACATAATGAAAAAAGGAAAGGTTTCTTTAGTTGCTTGAATGCATACAATAGGTATTTAGGATTGTTTTTAAATTGGAATTTGCTGATGCTTTGTGTAAAATAGGCCGAATTACCAGCTTCTATTCCTTTTATAAGTTAGTTACAATAGTTAAATGGGCTGTTTCTCATGCTCACTTGATAGAATGAAAGGCATACTAATGAGATAGCTAAAAATTAGGTCAATTTGGCTTAAAATTGGACTCGGTGGGTAAAATTGCCAGTATGCAAATTGCCAACTTTGCTCCTGTGTAATTCTGTAAGTTTTCCATCAAATCTTTGGTGTCATTTACCATTAGAAAAAGATTCTCTACCATTTCTGAAGATTTGTTTTTTTAAATCCCGACATAGTCAGCACTTTAATTTCGGGGGTCTCGACAGTGAAAGGGTTAAAAGCAAATGTCTGAAAAAATCCACGGAGGGTGGACCCAACTTCGTTTATAATTTTTGCCATACCTGTGCCTCCCCCCGACGCTGGGTCACCTTAACGTGGTGGCGGGGTTTGAGCGGCTTAGCCTGACTAAGAACCCAGCATCTATTTCATTGTAATGGGAATGTGTATTTCCCCTTTTGTCTAAACTTGCTGACACTGCCAATGACACAGCACTGTTATGGACATGGATTGCGGAATAAAAAAAATACTTTGATAATTTTACTTGCTTCGTAATTATGATTTACATACAGAGTGAATTGGTCATGACAATAGCAAGTTGTTAACGATAGTGTAAATTTGTTATTGATAGACATACCGCTGATGACACAGAACAAATTGTAGATATTGCTTGTGGCGTGTGAAAAACAATTTTGCATAGCTTTAGTTTGTGATTTTGATTTATGTACCTTGAGAATGAAGTGGCCATAAAGGTAAAAAGTTCTGAATTACTCTCTGATAATGTTAAAACTGAATATGGTTAAAGTGCTGACTAACCAAACAGTTCTAGTGCTTTAAAAACTAGCATGTTACTGTTGTGCTTCGTGAAGTCTAATCATTCTAAAGCAGCTTGGAAGTGTGAATGTGTTTGAGTACAAGGCACTTAAATGGAGATGAGAGCCCAATTAGTTTTGCTTGAACCACTCTCCAGACTAGGGATGGAATGATACTCATCTTTTTTTTTCTGATACTGATACTCAATTTTAGGCCAATGTTGATACCATGAAAATTAGCCAATATCTGCCAATACCAGTACCATCAAAATTACCTGATACCAATACTCAATTTTAGGATGCTACCCATACTATCAATATTAACTGATACCCTCCAATGCTGATACTTTGGCACACCCCTACTCGAGGTAGAAGCCTTCGCTTCATTTCACTGTGACACACTTCTATCCACGCAGATGGACAGATGTTAAGAGCAAGAAAGTGCTTGCATCCTGAGCACATCTATGACTTAAGTCATTATGATTGGGTTCAAGACAAACTTGGGGATTGTAATGCAGTTAAATTTTATGGGGAAAAGAGAAGGTAGTGATATGGAATAAGATATTTTTTTATAATTCAGGATAATAATATGCCTTTCACAGTTTGTCTAGGAAATGGATCATGTCCAGAAGTTGTGTACACTTCTGGTTGTGTGGTCAGTACATTGGTGATCTTGTGCAGGTGAGGTAGCCAGATTAGTTCCTGGTACACTATACACAATTTGTCATTTTCCCCAGTTTTGCATAAATTTGAATTATGAGCAAAAGACTTGGGACACACACATAACATAAGTTTGAGTAAATGTGGGCAAGATGTATAGAAGAATTAAAAAAAATTGTCAAGAAAGTTTAAAGATATTTTGGAATCAAATAATTTGACAGAGGAATTTAGAGTAGGAAGATCTTGCTTGTCACATTTACTATGACAGAACTATAGAGGTATTGAAATAATCACAAACTGTAGATTTTTTTTTTTAATATTCTGGACGTCTACAAATGAGATAATGGAAATTTTTTTTAACACCTTCTTTACTGCCTTTCTGAGAATAGCCTAGATTATATAAGCAATGTAATTTTTGTGTCCATAACACGTGTGTGTCTTCAGCATCACTGTAATCCCGAGTTTCGGTCGTTATCCATTCCAGGAGCTAGGCCTAAATTTGAAGCAATATTTCCCATTTGAAATAATGTAAATCTGCTTAATCCATTCCACCCAAAAATATTCACAAAAAATTCATTTTTTAAAGAATAAATACTATAGTTTTACATACAGAAAACAATGAGAAATAAATATAAAGCACTAATTTTAATGGATACATGAACATTTAAATCAGTTTTACCTTTATTGAAGATTCTCGCTGGCATATGAGAAAGGCAGAAGAGTGTGTTTGCAGGCAGGACAAGATAGTCCTTCAATATGACACTAATATCAACTCTGCCGTTTATTTATCTATCACAATTCATCTAATATGACATAATAAACACTATTAATAACATAGAAACATGAGATATACTCTAGAATGAATAAAATGCGTCATTACGTATGTCACGACTGGTGTTGTGTTGTTGTTGGGTGTATAAGGGCCACTGAGAGCATAAGCATAAGTGGCAGCAGTCACCCTATACATGTATACCTCAAACAACAATGGAGGAGTTAAGTTTCGTGTCGTTATTTTTCAATCGCTTAATCACTTAACTTGCTTGCTACACTGTTAATGCTATACTTGCTTGCTACACTGTTAATGCTATACCTTATTGCTGGCTGGTGCTATAGCCTTTATTGAATCATGCTGCTTTAGTATCGTACATATTGTAGAATCGCTGAAGAAGGCACATTCTCCTCTACCTCTTCCTCCTCCACTTTGGTACTTTGCTACAATTTCATTCTTCAGTTCTGTCATGTTTCTCACTTTCTTTACCAAAGGGATGCCACTAGGAAGTTATGAATTTATTGTGAAATGTTTGGATGAGCGCGATAAACAAAGCTAGACTGGCTCACAATGCCTGCACTGGCAAGTCTGGTACGCCGGCCGAAACACAGGGCACAGGGTGAAACTCGGGACAAACTTTACCCAAAGAAAGCTGTCTAAGTTCAAAGCGACTGATACTCAGGGCAGCCGAAACTCGGGGTTCCACTGTATATATTTACAAGGAAATCTTGTAATACTGCAATTATTTCAAGGTGTAATACTCATCAAAACATGGAAATAACTCACATTACTTGATTGTAGTAGGTTTTTGTAGTCTAAACCTACATATTTTTTTTTTTTTTTTAAATTCCAGTTAGTATCATGAAATTATAATAAATTTAGGGAAACTGGTGTAGGAACAGTAAATCCTGGTTTCATTGTTTATTTATGCTAGTTGGGCAGCTACACATGATGCACTGCATGAACCTGCCTGGTCTTAGATTTTTTTCAAAGGCAAGAAGACTAAGGTTGTTGAGCCATGTCTAACAATATTACAGATGGCATATTTGAAGGCACAAAAAATTAAGTGTTCAAGTACATCAAACACATTATGGTCCCCTGTGTACTAGTGTGTTGAACATTTGTGACTTGACCTGATTTTTTCTTACCTCATCTCCCTACCTCTTCTTTTCTATTTTTTCTTTTTTTTTTTTTCTTCTGCCTAGGTGTGCTGTCCTTCAGTTTTTTCCTTCCCATTTTTGGTCCTACCCCTTGTGGGCCATTAGATATCCTGCAGTTCTCCTTTTCTTGTCCTTAGACTTATTCCACTTCTACTACTACTATGACTACCACTAAATTACACTACTACCACTAATACTACTTCCATTACTGTTGCCTCCCTTCACTCCCCTTTCTGTCTCTTGTGCCACTAAAACTACTCCCACTACTTTTTACTAACACTTCTACTGTTACTACTTCCACTACCAGCATTACCTCTACTTCTCCACTTCCTTGTTTCTTTTTCTCTTTGTCCCATCCCTGTTCCCCTCACCTATATATACTGGTTCCCTCACTCTCGTGTGTTAGTACGACTTGTAAATGGTCCAAGTTTGACCGAAACATCTTCATAAGCTTCTCTCTCGTGTGTATAGGTCGTGTACAGTGTTAGGGTTCATGTACTCACTCTCACCTCCCTGTTGCCCACTGATGACATTCTTGTAACCCATCTACCTCATACTTTCATTGTAGCTACCACTAAATAATGTGTACATCCAGGAGTCCACTCGTATACCTTTTATCTATTAATGCATAGTCTGACAAACTGCTATTATTATGTTCCATATATATATATATATATATATATATTTTCCACCAAGGCAGGGTGACCCAAAAAGAAAGAAAATCCCCAAAAAGAAAATACTTTCATCATCATTCAACACTTTCATCTCGTTCATATATAATCACTATTTTTGCAGAGGCACCCATATACAACAGTTTAGAAGCATATATAAAGATATATAACATATTTCTCCAAACTGTCAATATCCCAAACCTCCCTTTAAAGTGCATGCATTGTACTTCCCAGTTCCAGTACTCAAGTCCAGCTATAAAAAAATAATCGGTTTCCCTGAATCCCTTCACTAAATATTACCCTGCTCACACTCCAACAGCTTATCAGGTTCCAAAAACCATTCGTCTCCATTCACTCCTATCTAACATGCTCACACACACTTGCTGGAAGTCCAAGCCCCTCGCCCACAAAACCTCCTTTACCCCCTCCCTCCAACTTTTTTGAGGGCGACCTCTGCCCTGCCTTCCTTCCCCTACAGATTTATACGCTCTCCAAGTCATTCTATTTTGATCCATTCTCTCTAAATGACCAAACCACCTCAACAACTCCTCTTCAGCCCTGTGACTAATACTTTTTTTTTTTAACTCCACACCTTCTAATTTCCACACTCCGAATTTTCTGCGTAATATTTCACCACACATTGCCCTTAGAGAGGACATCTCCACTGCCTCCTTGCTGCAGCATTTACGACCCAAGCTTCACACCCATATAAGAGAGATATTATCACTATACTTTCATACCCTCCTTTCTTTGCCTCCATAGATAAAGTTTTTTTTGTCTCCACATATACCTCAACACACCACTCATTTTTTTTCCTTCATCAGTTCTATGGTTTTAACCTCATCCTTCATTTTGGAGCTGACACGTCAACTCCCAAATCTTATCTCTGAAAACATTCACTACTTCCATACTCCCTCTCTCCAATGTGATATCCAATTTTTCTTTATCTAAATCATTTGATACTCTCATCACCTTACTCTTATCTATATTCATTTTCGACTTTCTGCCTTTACACACCCACCCAAACTCATCCACTAACCTTTGCAACTTTTCTTTAGAATCACTCATAAGCACAGTATCATCAGCAAAAAGTAACTGTGTCAACACCCATTTTGTATTTGACACAGTTACTTTCTGCTTTTACACACCCTCCCAAACTCGTCCACTAACCTTTGCAACTTTTCTTTAGAATCACTCATAAGCACAGTATCATCAGCAAAAAGTAACTGTGTCAACTCCTATTTTGTATTTGATTCCCCATAATTTAATCCCACCCCTCTCCCCAACACCCTAGCATTTACTTCTTTTACAACCCCATCAATAAATATATAAAGCAACCATGGTGACATTACACATCCCTGTCTAAGACTTACTTTTACTGGTAAGTAATCTCCTTCTCTTCTACACACCCTAACCTGAGCCTCACTATCCTCATAAAAACTCTTTACAGCATTTAGTAACTTACTACCTATTCCATATACTTGCAACATCTGCCACAGTGCTCCCCTATCCACTCTATCATATGCCTTTTCTAAATCCATAAATGCAATGAAAACTTCCCTACCTTTATCTAAATACTGTTTACATATATGCTTCAATGTAAGCACCTGATCTACACATTCCCTACCCACTCTGAAGCCTCCTTGCTCATGCGCACTCCTACTCTCTGTCTTGCCTCTAATTCTTTCAGTAATAACTGTACCATACACTTTTCCTGGTATACTCAGTAAACTTATTCCCCTATAATTTTTACAATCTCTTTTGTCTCCCTTCCCTTTATATAAAGGAACTATACATGTTCTCTGCCAATCCCTAGGTATCTTCCCCTCTTTCATACATATATTAAACAAAAATACCAACCACTTCAACACTATATCCCCTCCTGGTTTTAACATTTCTGTCATGATCCCATCAGTTCCAGCTGTTTTACCCCCTTTCATTCTACGTAATTCCTCACGCACCTCCCCACACTTAAATCCTGCTCTTCTTAATTCCTAAAAGATGTTATACCTCCCTGACCAGTGCATGAAATTACCGCCTCCCTTTCTTCATCGACATTTAAAAGTTCCTCAAAATATTCTCGCATTCTGCCCAATACCTCCATCTCCCCAGATTTACCTACTACTCTGGCACCCCAGATTTACTTATTACTCCCACCAGAACATTTTTACCTGCTTTAGCATTGAAATCCCCAACCACAAATACTCTCACACTTGGTTCAAAACTCCCCATGCACTCATTCAACATTTCCTAAAATCTCTCTCTCTCTCCTCTACACTTCTCTCTTCTCCAGGTGCATAAATGCTTACTATAACCCACTTTTCACATCCAACCCTTATTTTACTCCACATAATCCTTGAAGTAATACATTTATATTCTCTCTTTTCCTGCCATAACTTATCATACTTATATATCTTGTATACATTTTTATTATCTTTTTTTTTTTTGTAAAATAATTAATGCCTATTATTAAAACCTTTTTGTATACATAATTCAGTTAGAGGACTTTCCTTATTGTTTACTCTTGGTACTCCAAACTTCCCTTCTTCACCCTCCACAACAGTTTCTCCCAGTTTAGCATTTAGGTCCCCTGCAACAATAATTTTCTAATATGGTTTGAAACTCCCTAAACATTCGCTTTGTCTTCCAAAACCTCACTTTACACACACTTTCCTAGGTGCATAAACATTTACTATAATATACTACTGGCATCCCACCTTTATTCTAATCCACATAATTCTTATACCCACTCTAGTTCTTTCCTATACACTTGATTTAACCCACATTTACCCCTCCCATTGAAATTCTTTTACTCTCTCTAACTGTGCTTCACTTAGTGCTAGCTCAGTACTCCAATGCATGGTCCTGGTGCCTTTTCCTTTTCTTCTCCTAATAGCAGACATACAAACACACTAATCTCAATTTACTCACTGTAGTCAGAAAGAGACACCCATGATAATATTCATGAAAAATATTTGGGCTTTCTTTCCTAAATCTTCACATTGCCATTACAGTTTACTGGATTAAGAAATAAGGGAGGAGGTATAAAATAGACCTATTGAAAAACAAGGGTGTCATGGGCACATTTAAGAGAACACTGTGTTAGCATCTGTAGTCTAAGACTATTCATTCTTCCTACAGCAGATATCAGAAACATTGCCTAAACAAGTGTAGAAATTTTAAGAATAAAACTGAATCAATACCTCTACCAAGTGCCAGATCAACCAAGCTTTGATGGTTGTGGGCCACCAATAGCCCACTAGGGCCAGAAGTGACCCCAGGTTGGGCAGAAAGGCTAGAAAACTTTTTAACCAGTCACAGGTATTGGGATACAGTATTGTTCTATGTGCCATTACTCTCAGTAAACCTTGAAACCGTGAGCGCTGCATGTAGAGATGTGAAAGTCAGAATCAGAAAACATGGACACTATTCAACAAGTAGTGAGGCAGGTTGTGAGACTACATGAATATATTATAGACTAGTTTGGTGTAACTTCAAGTTGTGCACGTGCACACAATTCAGTCACCAATGGTGAGATGCCTTGCTGAGGTTAAGTAAAGGCTGGCAGCTCTTGCCCACCACAACATTTGAGGGAGGAGTTGCCTAAGGAATTCATACCACACTTTGTTGCCTTGTAGCCCTAGCCTCCTTTGCCTTAAACAAGTGACTCAAGAGTCTGGCATATGGGCTGAGGGGGAGAAAGACAGCAATTACAAAAAGGACATTGTTTTCACACAGTAGGCTGATGGCAGTTTAAAAGTGAGAAATATAAAATATTACTAAGTTACACTAACACATAAGGGTAAAAAATCAAGACAGGTAACAGCTACGAAAAGAGATGGTTCAACACTAAAATAAACTGAGTAACACAGAGGGCAAATGCTCACAAGCCTCAGGAAACCAAGTATTCAAGTGTCCTAATAAAATCTACTGGACTACCTGTCACCTGTACATGAATGGTATACAATACCAGCAGGATGAAAATTAGACACATATGCAACATCTGGGTATCTTTAATGTAGATGTTTTGCCATCCAGTGGCATTATCAATACAAATTCTAAGACATAATTTGAAGACAGTAGAACTTTATACAAAAGATGAAGTAATCAGTCCCCCAGCCTTGGAGTTGGTGTGAAAGCACCGTAGTCATGAAGAATCTCCAGATTCTTCATGGCTAGAAGATTCTTCATGACTCCGGTGATCTTCACACCAACTCCAAGACTGAGAGACTGATTACCTTATCTTTTGTATATAGTTCTACTGTCTTCAAATTATGCCCTAGAATTTGTATTGATAAAGTCATTGGTTGGCAAAATGTCTACATTAAAGATACCCAGATGTTGCATATGTGTCTGATTTACCTGTCACCTACCCCCTACAAGGGTAGTTCCGAATGTTGGGCGAGAGGTGGCACTGAAATCAACATTCCTCTGCAAATGAGGGGGACCACTGGCAAATGATCTACACCTCATCCATTCACATATTTGTACAGTAATCTGTATGTACAAGTGAACTTTTTCCTCAGAAGTTGCATGGTCTCCAATTAAATTTAACCCTTTGTAGATTTTTTAAATAATAATAATTTCATCTTCTAAGATGTTAGAGAATCTTTATCTGAAGGTAATTACACAAAAAAATGCAAAATTTGATGGGAACTTATGGAATTATGCAGGCATGAAATTGACAGCCTTGGTGCAATTTATGCATCAGTGATTTTTTGCCCACTGAGGCCTGTTTTAGCCCAATGACATTTATTAAGCCCAGTGACATTTATTAAGCACATGAAACTGCCATTCAACTATCAGAACTACCGTATAATGTACCCACAATTTGGTAATTTGGTTAATTTTACGCGTAACAAATTTTAATACAAAATTGAAAGTTAACACTGTAGGCATTCCAGCCACTATAGCAACCTTTCCTCTGTTCATTAATCGTGTCCCAAGGCATGTTCCATATAACACTTGCCTTCCACTTTGAATTCATCACAAAAGATCAAAGTTTTATTCAGCTATTGAAATACAACTAAACAGTAATTGGTCATGGTTTAGGCTGTTCAGTAATTGAACCAGGCCTGATAAAAAAAAAACATAAAACAAACTTACTGGAACAGATACAGAGACTATTTACAGCCAACATAGAGATAATAAACCATTTAAATTACTGAGAACACCTTAAAGTCACTGGAGCAGAGGAGAGACAGAAACATATTGTGTACCTGAAAAGTACTTGGGGGAGATATGGGAAGAAGTGCAGAATGAACCCAGTGAAAAGCAAAGGCACCATGGGCATAGCAAGAGAACATTATATCAAGGTCTGTGGCTCTAGACCATTCAACATCTTACCAGAAGATATCAGAAACGGTGCTGGAACAAGTGTAGAAGTCTTCAAGAGGAAACTAGACAAGTATCTTCACCAGATGCCAGAGGAATCAAGTTGTGGTGGATATGGGGGCCAGCAGGCTGCCAGCAGCAACATCTGGTTCACCAAGCAAGCACCAGGTAATTCTGGCCCAAGGCTAGGCTCAGGAAGTAGAAAATCTTTCTAAACTCTTCAAGGATGTATCAAACGTAAGGTTAAGCCGAAGAGAGGGGGAAGTAGGGCTCTTACCCTTTTTGAGAAACACCTCCCCCTCCCTCCCTCCAAAAAAAAAAAAAAAAAAAAAAAAAGTTTCCCATTTTAAGCCATTTCTGGTCTGAAAAATGAACAAAATCGTGTCTATTTCCAGCCCATCCTCTTAGCCACAGACATTATGGCACTGTTGTAAAAACAATCAAATGGGTGGGAGGTGATGGCACCTTGAAAATTTGAAAAATAATAAGAGTTATATCAGCCACACAAAGTGGGGGCCCATTTTCTGTTCTCTTAGGAGGCTTTTTTACCACCTTTTATGTTGATAAGTTTACTGTTGTAACTTTATGTAACCCAACCTAACCCAACCCAACTTAGAAATGAGATGTAAACCCTATGTGAAAGTGACATTTCTTGGGAAGATGGGTTGCTATTTCACTAGTATGTCTTCCATTCTATCAATTGATATTAAGCAACACCAATAAAACTATGAAAACTGCCCTAAAATATGCTATTTTAAACCAAACTCATGTTTAAAGGTTAACTGCTCCCATCATGCACTTCATGGGGCAGGAATTTTTTATATACTGTACACACCTGCTGCACAGATCCATTATTTCATGTCTAGGCCAAAAATTTCCAGTCACATCATAAGTGAGGATGCTATAATTAAGACTGACTTACGTGAGTAACATTGAAAGGGTTAATTTAGTGAAATAATCATATTTGTAAAAAGAAACAAATACTTGTTGCTGTACCTATATTTTAAGACTTGTCACAGTCTATGCTGTGCATGATGTACTGACACTGAATTATTCCTGTCTCGGAAAAGGTAGGATTAAGTAATTAAAACAACAAAATCTTTAAAGTAACTATGTATTAATCAGAACTACATCAGAAATCCAACACTATTGTTTATTGTTGGTAAATGTATCATATCAGTAGTTTAGGTAAGCAATTACCTTAAAAGGTATCAAATTACTTTTTATATCAAATCAAAATGTTCCCCCTCTGCTGTGAATTATACTATACATGTACATATATTCACTGCTCTTGGCTAGAAATGTCTGATAACTGGTGCATACTGCACTGCATACCTGTAAACAATACAGAGTTTCGAGAGGGTTTGTAGGATTACTTTTTTAAATTGCAATGATAGGGTGAGGAGAAAGTTTTCCTCTCTTATTTTGTCTTTTAATAAATGTGGATACATTAGATAACAGGCATTGTGGCAAAAAACATTAATGATAGGTATTTAAGCATCTAGTGGTAGCTTTTTTTTTTTTTTTTTTTTTTTTTAATTTTTTCTTTTATTTTATTTTTTTTTTTTGCAGTTTGCGATGTCAAAGTTTACTGTCGTTAAAGATTTATAAGATGCGGAGGAATGAACACAAGGAAAACCAGAGGCAGCTCAATAAATACTTTCAGGTAAACTTTCTTCTTCTCTTGTGTAGTATTAATCTTAATCCATTTCTGTTTATATGGCTTTAGGTTAATGTGCTCAGTGCATTCAGCAAGAGAGAGAGAGAGAAGGTGCACATGCTCATGGAAGAATGGCAATGGGTTAAACTGGGTATAAAAATGATTAAAGTACTATATGTACAAATGATTTGCTATTCCTTTAAGTGATTCATGGAACCTGAAGACAAAAAAATTGCTTTTACTTTTCATTCCTCATTTTAATATTTTTGCTCTTTCTTACAGAATAAAATTGATAAAATGTGGCTTTCTTTTGTGCTTAATATTTTATTACATGTAAACTACATTTTGTATACTGCAGAAAGAAATAATTTTTGTTTGAAATGTTCTGAGAAATACTGAAAAAGGTTAATTTCATTGAGATCAGTAGAATATATATAATATGGACCAAAAGGAGGGTTTATATATAATATAGAGACTAGTGCAAGGAAGAAAAATAATGGAATGCTCAGGAAGGGTTATGAAAGAAGTACTACTTTTGATTTCTAAGAAAAGTTGTATGATGGTATACTCCTTTTAAGCTTGATCTGTGAAAGTAAAACATGGATGTAGAAATGATGTTTCTAAAAAAAAAAGGTACAAATACATGCAGAGGAATAAGTTATATTGAAATACGATTTTCTAACCTGTTTTATACCTCTTATTGCATTAAGAGGCCTATCCAGTTAGCAAGCAATCCTTCATTTTTCCTTTGTCATAGTGTAAGTTGTTTTCTCATCTGTGTATCATCCTTAAAAAAAAATTTTTCTTATGCCTCCATACTTATATCACATTCTCTCCTTAGTTTATTATCATAGCTTAAATTTTAGATTTCTCTCTCATTCTGGAAGGCACAATACATAAAAATATAGATGTAGGTGCATTCTGTCACCATGTTTAATTCTCATAAGTCAAGAGTGGAAGGAGTATGATGTTATCCTTTTTTCACATCAGTATTAATATTTCTCTTTTTCACATTTCCCTTGCCATTGCTGTATATATTAATACATCACTACTCATTTCAGTTTATTACATTTTCTTTTTATTCTGTATGGTAAAACAAAATCCACTGCTGCACTTTCTCTCATATTACATACTGTGTAAAACTTAGTCACCCAAATCAAGATGACTGATTTCCATAATTACATTAATCCTCATTCTTCAGTCTCTGATTGTGTTAGAAAAATTGAGAATTTAACATATAAAAGATAGTGCATATCTTAAATGGATTTATGAATATTTATTTGATGCTAACCATACCACGGGTGGGATTTGAACCCGCAGTCAGAGTCTCAAAACTCCAGACCGTCGCATTAGCCAGCTGGGCCAGTGGCTAACGCGACGGTCTGGAGTTTTGAGACTCTGACTGCGGGTTCAAATCCCGCCCGTAGTATGGTTTGTTTGCAATCATGTCATTACGATTTCGTGAGTCATGTTGATGGCAGTGAAGGGACTTGAGCTAGAGTTCGTCACGGCCACACTAGCTGGAGATTCGTCTGTAAAAACTTGCATTTGTGGTCATAGTGGTGCCTATGCTAACCTTCCTATGGTGTAGAAATATACCTAGTTGGACGAATCTTATTGTGGCTAGCTGGTCCAGTGGCTAACGTGACGGTCTGGAGTTTTGAGTTTTGAGACTCTCTGACCGCGGGTTCAAATCCCGCCTGTGGTATGGTTTGTTTGCAATCGTGTCATTACGATTTCGTGAGTTTTATTTGATGCAGTTAAACCTTTAAATTCCAAATTGATTGATCTACCTTAAATGCCAGTTGAAAGAAAGAAAGGCAAGTAGTTTAGATATACTTGGCTTAGAGTTTATTCATTTCCATGTTTTTCATGAATTCTGAGCTTATTTTCATTGCACATTAAGAAGGTGCAACGAACAATAGGGTCACACCTTTCAAATTATTAGTGTATGTTTTTCTAGCATGACAAACAACCCCACATGCCTAAGTCCTTTAAATTACTTGGTCCAAAGATTTGTGATGACAGAGTAGGACTCGGAAGAACCCTCTGCTTCATCTTATTTCCCAAAGAGAGGAAATCAGAATGCATTGTACAGTATTCTATTTAAGAACTAGATAGCAACAAATTCTCCATGGGGAAGTGGAACAGAATTCTTCCTCCGTAAGCCATGCGTGTCATAAGAGGCAACTAATATGCTGTATTTCATTTTTCCTTATGGGCCACCCTGCTTCAATAGGATACAGCCGGTTTGTTGATAAAAGAAGAAAGATAGCAACAAATGAGAATACCTTACTGTTTCAACAAATGTTACTAGAAAGAGTACACAATGTCAATAAATAACATGATTGCAAACAAATCACGTAACAGGTGGGGCTTGAACTCATGTGTTTTATTAGAGTGCTGTATGACCCCTTTGGGTTTAGCACTCCCCCATGAATGTAATAATTATTACAGAGGTTTTTTCAACAGTAGTTAATTTTTCAGAGTTACAACAAAGCTGGAAGTGTTGAAACAGCTGGCAGTAGCGGTCAGCAGTGGGGGGGTCAACGAGCCACTGGTTCTCCTTCTCACTTGTCACAGACCCCTTCGCCTGCTGGATCAGTTGGTTCAGAAGGCTCTCAATCATCAGGTTACACCACAAGCACAGAGGGCACACGCTCTAAGGGAGGTATTGCTCCTCCTCCGGTTGGTCAAACACCCCCTCATCCACAACCGCCTCAGGGGGCGCATGCCATAGTACCTGCTGTACCTGTGCCTGTTCACATCCATGCCCTTATCATCAAGCAGAACCAGCTCTCTAGCCACCTTGCCTCAGCTCATGATATGTGGATAGAAGCAGACCACTATGTCTTTCAAAATGGCATGCAAGGTTAGATTTTTTTTTATATTTGTTCATATTATTGTATACATTTACTTAACATTAATATTTCAAGCATGACATGCAGGTAAAATAAAATAGGGGATGCAGAAGTCACCAGATGTATGAACGAGAGAAGTTTAGGTAATATGTTCATATTGAAGATGTATATCAATGGGTGATTGATTGTCAGATTGTCTTATTTCTGTACTTAAATGAAAACAGGTTCCAATGGTGGACATCTGTAGCATTCATGGATGATTGCTTTATTATGGGCCACATCACTGTCTGTATTAATATATAAAAATGTTATTTGGTGTCATTTTTATTCTTCACTCATTTCGGCATGCATGTAAAAAGAAGTTCTTCAACTAAGTATGACCAATTATAGCTCGGTATTTATAATCTTGTTTACTGGGATTGGAAAATACATATAGAGTAAAAGTCTCGCTTAGCATGTGGGTCATGTGAAAATGTTGCTTTCAAAGCTGGGCCAGTTGTAGGCAAACCATCTGACAGTTTTAAATTGAAAATCTTATTTATGTTCCCAGTCTAAGGTTTGGTAAAGCCAGAAGTGTAAAATGCACTTACTTTTACTGAATAAAGGCAATTTGTGCAAATATATTTACAGTCTGCATGAGAAATAGAAATTGTGACTTTTTAATACTGTAGATCACTATTTATATTTCTTTTCAATATATACCATATTCCTTTATGGTTTTGACTGAGGATTCACACCATAATGTTTTAAAAAAGGCAGCTTAAGCATGAAAATTTTTTGTTCATGGTTTTCTACGGCTTGGGAAGGCCAACTGCTGACTTGGACTCAATATGGCGTAAGCTGTAATGGCCCTATAAACCTCCAACAACAACAACAACAACAAATATCCCCATGCTGTTTCATTACAATAATACAGCTTCTCCTCAACGACAGAGTTCCATTCCTAAGACACCATCGGTAGACGAATTCGTCGCTAAGTGAGGAGCATACAATAATGGTAGTGGGTTTATGTCAACCATCTTTGATATTGTTTTATTGTCACCTTTGCACCATTTATAACATTTCTGGCACATTTTTAAATGTTTATACAGTAATGTACTGTATATTAAACAGAATAGAGGAAATCAGCTCTACATTATTTAGGTATGCATCCTGGTCAGAGAGCCCATTGCAAATCTGAGTTGTCAGTAAACGAGTACATCGCTCAGTGAGGAGAGGCTATACTGTATTTTTCTTGGTTTTTGCTTTCTCAAATGCATTCATGTTTAGTACAGTAGTCCACTTTTCTCTTCCCCACTTATTGTGTTACTGCTGCCTGTTTGTGAATAATTTTTTGTATTAATTTCCACCTTTCATTACAAAAGTTCACAACCTATCACATCTCCACTGCTGGAGGCAGTGGAGATATCGTGTCTAAGGGCAGTGTGTGGTGTAAATATTATGCAGAGAATTTGTAGTGTGGAAATTAGGAGGTGTGGAGTTACTAAAAGTATTATTCAGAAGGCTGAAGAGGGGTTGTTGAGGTGTTTTGGTTATTTAGAGAGGATGAAACAAAATAGCACAACCTGGAGGGTGTATAAATCTGTAGTGAAGGGGAGGAGGGGTAGGGGTCATCCTAGAAAAGGATGGAAGGAGGGACTAAAAGAGGTTTTGTGTGCAAGGGGCTCAGACATGCAGAAGGCATTTGTGAGCGTGTTAGATAGAAGTGAATGTAGACAAATGGTTTTTGGGACCTGACGAGCTGTTGGAGTGTGAGCAGGGTAATATTTTGTGAAGGGATTCAGGGTCACTGGTTAGCCGAACTTGAGTCCTGGAGGTGGAAAGTACAATACCTGCACTTTCAAGGAGGAGTTTGAGATGTTAGGTAAGACACATATGCAACAGTTAGATATCTTTATTATGAAACGTTTCGCCTACACAGTAGGCTTCTTCAGTCGAGTACAGAAAAGTTGATAGAAGCAGAAGAGACTTGAAGATGATGTAATCAGTCCATCACCCTTAAAGTTTTGAGGTGGTCAGTCCCTCAGTCTGGAGAAGAGCATTGTTCCAAAGTTTGAAACAATATAATAAAGATATCTAACTGTTGCATATGTGTCTTACCTAACAACCTGTCGGTATTTTATACCATTTTAATGTTCGAGGAGTTTGAGATATTGGCTGTTTGGAGTGACATCTAAACTCTCGTATCTGAGTGCCTTTGCAAAGACAGTGATTATATGTGAATGATGGTGAAAGCATTTCTTTCATTCTTTTTTGGGTCACCCTTCCTAAGTGGGAGATAGCTGACATGTTTAAAAAAAAAAAAAGGTTCCAGTGGACAGCACATTAACCTGCTATTTTTAGGACTAGCTTGCTGTGGGTTTGAGCTCCACCTGTTCTGTGATTACTGCAGTAGTTGGGTAAAAGAAGGGCAGCTCCTGAACTGTGGCCCTCTTTTTCTCATTCTCACTCTCCTATTCGCGCCCCTCACCTTTTCTCTTGTATTGTACCTAATACAGTATTCTTTATTATATATATGGTACACAAAATGCTCTTTGTGTATTCTCACCACTTCCTCTTTGTGTGGTTGGGTGTGTGGTGTGGGAAGATTTGGATAACAAACGTATGGGGATGGGCAGCAGCTGGATTTCCTCCCTCTCTCTTTCTCACTTTCCTATTCATTTCTTACCTCATTAATAGCATTGTCTTTACTTATGCTCGTCACTCCCTCATTGTTATGGTGATTTACTAGGCTCATCACTCCTTCACTGTTGTGGTGAAGAGTATCTAGTACCTGGGTATATAGTGTGGGAAGGCAGTGATGAGGGTAATTTTGTGAAGGGTAGGATGTGGCGTGATTGAGCTTAGCTCCCACTCTTGAGCACCTCACCCACTGACATGTCCAGTTAAGCGAGCAGCAGTGGTGGTTATCACAAGCCAACAAAACTATGTAATTATTTAATTTACAATTCTTAGCCAGTCTCTTTTAAAACATATCATGAAATATCCACACACATGAGTAAATAAAGAGAACTCAAAATATCATTGCATTCTGTAAAAGAAAAAAAAAATAAAGAAAAATGTTTATAATTCAACCTTAGGAAAATCACGAATATTAAGTCATTAGTTCCTGACCAATCTGTATTAGGAAATTCCAGATTCAAGAGACCTCTAGAACCGTAGCTTATGAATTCAGGAGTCCAGTTGTACATTCAAATTCACATGTATTTTACTTGCAACTTGTAGTGCCTAACATTTGTTCATTCCTATTTATGTTTTTTTTTTCTTTTTTTTTTCTTTTTTTTTTTTTTTACAGATTTCTTTATAGAGCTGGACCGTCAGGTTAGTCCATTAACCCTCCACTCTTCCTTGTATGAACTTGTGTGCTACGTGCAGTATGGCCTCCACAGACTCAAGGACTAGTTGTTGCTGTGCACATCTAGGATCTGCCACTGCTGTTCTTAACACCCAGGGTTTGTTTGATCACATCCAGCTCTGCTCCAGAAGAACTTGAAAGAAGATATGAAGAGATTCAGCATAATGGGCAATGGAATGTCTGGTGTAGCAATCTCAAGAAATCTGATTTCCTGCACAGTTCTCTATGCCTTGTCATCAAATAAGTGAGCATATTTTGCATACTATGAAGTAACTCATTCAATAGGATGCAGATACTCAAGGAAATGAATAAGTTGATTAGTGTAGTGTAATCAGGCTATGTGAAATTTTTATAGGTTGTTCTCAGATCTCACTGGAGATGAAAGGCATAGGAATAAGTTATGCTAATTAAATACTGCAGTAAATGTGGCAAATACATGAGGCTAATGTTATGTCTTGCTAGTTAACATGCAGCATGGGAGCCCAAGATCCCAAACATTTGGCTTCCTGGTGTGACAACTGTGATGCCTTATCATTAAATTTAGTTATGGATGATTTTATACAAGTAGTCTCAATGTTTTTTTATGATTATTATTATTTTGTGTTATATTTCCCACCCAAAATGTACAAATTTGCTGAGAGGTCCATGTGTGTGAAGACAATGCCTTGTGTGCTCTTATGATGTTGAAGTGCATTCATGGCCATTCTCCAGAAAAGTTCTCCAAAAACCATTCTCCTATGTTTATGGTACTTGAGAGTAACTATTTATATGCTTAATATGGCCAGAATAACATCATGAATAGTAATCATGACACTAGGTGAGGTATGAAATTTGGTTACCTAACCAATAGATTTTTTTTAGCTATAGTATCTTTGGCACAGTAAATATTGAACAAGGGACAAAAAAAAAAATACACTTGTTATAGGCCAGCAGTGAGGTAACCTTGAAATAGAGACAGCAATTCCTCCTCTGTGGGAAGGTAAGACTGAGGAAAATTAATATTACACGTCAGGAAATGCATTAATAGGAGTAATGCAGAACTGTGAGAGGGTTATACAATGACATCTGAATAAATGTGGTCCAAGAAACTGCCAAAGGTTGTGCTCCTGAGGGGTTGCTTCACATGTGCTGTGCCCACTGTACACCTGCCTGGTCCTTTGGCCTGTTTGGTAACTTAAAAAAAAATATATAGTGGCATGTAACTGAGCACACACTCCCTGCCAGATGTATATTTTTGTACATATTTTGAGATTTAATAATGGTACTGACCATAACTATGTTACTGATATAGTACTTTGTACTGGGCTTTAATTCCCACGGAAATCCTGAACTTTTGTAAGTAACGAAAGTTGATAATGACAAATGTATGGCAATGTTTTGAATTATTTTGCCCTTTTAGGGCAATATTGTTAAGTATACTTAATTTTATGGATGCTCATATGCTTGTTATAGATGATATAAAGTTGATATTTGTACTTGTAGTCCTAAATTATATTGAACCATGAATGCATTAAATTATTTTCTTGTCACAAACCTAAATGAGATTTATTCTCATATCACTGATGAAAGATAATTTTTACTTTTTTCTTCTGGTTGTCTGTTTAATAATCTCCTTAACTCTGGTTGCCACTGGACATTGATCATGATGAGTGGACTGTCTCTTCCCGTCCCTTACAACAGATGCATTGGCAGCTGGTGTTTTAGAAGTCCTCCCATATTGTTTGGATAATTCACAAAGTATCATCTGTTGCATCTGACAAACTGTGTTCTCTGTGATGAAATATATCAACACAACTATAACTAGGTGTCTTCATTTTCTCCTGCCTTGTCATTTCTCACTCATTCATATCACTGCATCCTTTATATTAGATTATTTTCATATGTTGTATAATATTTTCATCTCATTGAGTACACATTTCATATAAGCCATTGATATTTCTTGCTACTCAAGATGAATATGATTTGATATTTCCTTGTTTCTTTCCATGTAAATTTTGTTTTTGTGATGTTTGTCCTTTTGTCAGAAATGCTTGCCATGTTGATACCAGGTGGTAACCAGAAGTGGGTGATGAGGGTAGGTGGTTGAAAGCTCACTAGGGACACAAGCTCCTTTTGGTGTGTACACAAATTGTCTTCCTAGTATGCCCGAGCACTGGAGGATACCACCATTCTGTGCATTGTCGGTTTCCTTTTTTGTTGTTTATTCTCAAATACATAGGCTCAACCTTAATTGACAAAGCCAAAACTGGTACAACATGTTCTTAACTAATTGTTGGTTAATTATTGGTTCTGCACCTGTGAAGTTGAACCAATGACTGCAATATTGTTTGTTTACAAATTTATTAAAATGTTGAAAGCACATGTTCCATTATTTAATATATTTTTGGTGGAGTTAGAATTTGTGTCCCTGGTGAAATGGGACAGCTGAACTTCCATGGTCAAGTTTACTTGGTGATTGATCTGGGTGTAGTCTTGTTGCCAAGCAGGTAGTGGTGGTTGTTGATTTCTGGGATAGGAAACTATGCGGTTGCTCACTTACCACACATCTCTGCCTCATTTCTATTGCTTTTACTTATTTACCAGAAGAAATTCAGGTTAGGTAGTGTTATGCAGTATTGATTTATGGTTTAAACATTTGTTTAACAGAAATATGCACAAAATTATGCAGTTCCCATAGGCTCTGAGCCAGTTAAAGAGAATTAGAGTAACTGAGACAAACTATTTTCTGTGTTAAGGAGAGTGTGTAGAAATGTGATATGTAAATGCCATTAGTGAATAATAATGGCAACAGTACAATATCCATCCATGAATATATAGTGGATTATGCACCCCATGAAAGTTTGTCTAGTGTGATCCTAACTCCCTAACTTAATCCTCAAACGTTAACAATAACATGGCATGCCTCAGTAATCATTCATATCTTAATTAGCCATTATTTCATTGACCTTATTTTTTTTAGTCAGTTATGATTTTGTTTTCATCTTTTCTTACATAATGGGGTGCATGTAAATTATTGTTTTACTGTGGATCAAGAACTGTGCCTCAGAGCCTTCCATTGGCCAGGACTTGTCAGATAAGGGAACTCTGCTTTAATGTGCGTGTTACCATTCTCCACAGTCTCAACCCCAAACAAGTCACTTAATTGACCTTTCCTATTGTTAATTTACTCATATCTCTCTCATTCACTGTAACTCCTTCATTTCTCTCCTTATCTTCTTGATAGCATTTTTCTTGGCATATTTTAACTCCACTTGTATCTTATTTTAATATGATTTGTTGAATTTTTTTACATAACTTTTTTTTTTTTTTAACTTTCATTTTTGTGTTCATTATTTTGCCAGATAATTCTGCTCTTCATCTTCCACCATGTCATGAACATCAGTCAATTTTCACATCATTTAGGATTTTCCCTCGCATAGATTTAATGATACCATTGTCACTCCTCTGTTAAAGAAGTGATCCTTGAAGTGGATTTCTCCTTAAAGCTGTGGTGTGCAGCACATACTCCCACCTACACGTTTACTGTGTGTGTTCTTGCCTTGGACGAGGGTTGTTGGGGTATGGAGGTACTCGGAGTTTGGCCGAGACTTCACTCAACCACACAAACACTCACGCATACAAGACCATCTCTTACAGAAAGTGTCCTTCCTATAATCCAAACTCTCTGACCTTATTTATTATGACTTAAGTAGTGGTATCATTTCTGTGTTTGGGTGCCTGGTGTAGAGGAACCCAAAAGCTGTACAAAAGGACAGTCTTATTTCAAATCTATGCCAAGATTGTATCTACAATAAGTAAATGAATAATAAATAACACATGCACAGTTTGCTGTTTTACAGATATATCATGTAAATAATAAAGTATTTCTTATGTTGTTACCTGTTTTGTTTCCCTAGAGTGTTAATATGTCAATAAAATATATAAAAGAGTGAATGAGGGTGTTTGCATGCTTTGTTTTTTTTTGTACTTTACTATTTGTGATTGCAGGTGAGTGTGTGTGTGTGTATGTATGTGTGTGTGTGTGTGTGTGTGTGTGTGTGTGTGTGTGTGTGTGTGTGTGTGTGTGTGTGTGTCTGTGTGTCTGTCTTAGCATGTTAGATAGGACTGAGTGGAGGCAAATGGTTTTGTTTTTGGGACTTGATGAGCTGGAAATATAAACACACATGCAGTATAATGTGATCCTTTATTGACAACGTTTGGTAGATCTGTTTGTGACTTGAAAAAGCCCACTGTGTGGGAAAAACGTTGTCAATAAAGGATCACATTATACTGCATATGTGTTTATATTTCCATTGTGTTGGTATTTTATACCATTTATTTCCATTTTATGAGCTGTTGGGGGTGTGAGCAAGGTAACATTTTGTGAAGGGATTCAGGGATACCAGTTAACCAGACTAAGTCCTGGAGGTGGAAAGTACACTGATTGCACTCTAAAGAAGGGGTTTGGGATATTTGTTGTTTGGAGGGACATTCTGGTATCTGCATACCTCTGAATGATTTTTTTTTTTTTTTTTGGTGGGGGGGTCACCCTACCTTGGTGGGAGACAGCCAGTTTGTTAATTTTTTTCTTCTTCCTCGATGAACCAGCTGTATCCCACTAAGGCAGGGTGACCTAAAAAGAAAAAATAAGTTTTTCTTTTTAAATTTAATAATTTATACAAAAGGGGGTTACTAGCCCTGTGCTCCCGGCATTTTAGCTGCCTCTTATGACACGTGTGGCTTATGAAGACTTCTTTTCTACTTCCTCATGGAAGTAGATAGATAAGACTAAATCTATCCACTATCTAATATGTTATAATTCATGCAACCATAACTTGCAGTTACAATTACTCGCTATTTAATTTTTTTTGTAAAATGTATGTTGTAGTGGAAAAACTGCTTTGAGGTGGGGTGGGATATTTTCCTCAAACTACAGTCTTGAGCAAGTGTTTAATGATGATGAGACTTGATGTAATTTGGAAGAAGTTGCCATCATCTAGATCTTCATCAGCAAGCAAGAGAAAATTGTAAGTGTAAATTAAGGCAGCAAGTGATCATTTAACTTCTATTGTAATGCATCAGGTGATTTTAAGTTCAAGCCTATACCTATTGCTCCCAGAAATCCCCATGTTTTAAAAGGTAAAAATACTTTGTTATTTAGCTGTTTAACCAGAACCCATGGATGAATGAGGTGTTATTTATCAAGTAGTTCAAACAATATTTTATTCCTTAAGTCAAGATGTACCTAGCAAGAAAGAACCTTTTACTAAAGATTCTCCTCACTCAGGATCATTCCAGTAATCATCCTCATCTCTTGCAGAATGTGGATTCATATGTGAAGGTAGTGTTTTTGCCACCAAATACGACATTTTCATTCAACCACTGGATTGAGGAGTGCTTAAGACATTTAAGTGTCACGGTACACTCAGGTGGTGCAGAAACTCCTCACAGGTGTGGATGACCTCTTGGACACTGAAGTTCCATAATTCTGGTATCTGTTTAATCTGTTAACTGTCTCCAACATACTAGTGCTCAAGCGATGTCAATATGTCTTGACGTACTAGCACAGGCATACCTTTCTATTAACCCTTTGAGGGTCAACAGGCCCTCTCCGAGAATTGTTCTCAGGGTCCCCCAAATTTAAAAAAAAAAAATTATTTTTCTAATGAAAAGATAGAGAATCTTTTCCCGATCATAATGACGCCAAAAGTATGAGATTTGATGGAAAACTTACGGAATTATGCTCTCGCGAAGTTAGCGGTCTCGACGATGTTTATGCATCTGCGATTTTGCCAACTTTGAGCTCTATTTTAGGCCAATTCCAGTATACTAGTCGACAAAAATCATAACTATTTCTCTAGAACTCCATTTTTTCTATTGAATGAGTACAAGAAACCACCCATTTACTGATTTCAACTATCCAATACAGTGGTCAGAATTTAGCAATTTTGCCAATTTCACACAAATTTCAAATGATGCCAATTTCCAAATAGGGTCCAGAATAAACAAGAAAGACATTCCTGGCACTAAAATAACATTTCCTCTGTTCGTTAGTCACATCCCTGGGCCCCTCTTATATTTCTTTGGCTTTCCACTTTCAATTTTTATTCTTACAAAAAATAGAAGATTTACTGTTATGCGGACTGCAGCATTAGTGTAAAAATGGTATAAATAATATCAGCGCACTTGTGAAAGAATATTAGATTCACCAGTTGACGTGTATTGGACGCTTGGCATGATTTGTTTACTTTTGAACTTTGGTAAAAATCGAACATTTCTGCTACTTTGAGCTCAATTTCAAGGTACTTTTCATTGTAAAACCAGTCAAAATCATCTCAATTTCTGTAATATGTCTTCCATTCTATAAAATGAGACCAAGAAAACTAGAATACAACAATAAATACCTTACGAAAATACAGTGCAAAGTCGCTGTTTTATTCCAAAAACACGGTCAAAGATTTTTTTTTCTCATTACGCACTGTGTGCTGCAGGAATTTTTTTATACTGCGCACACTGACCACATAGACCCATTCTTTCATATGTATGCCTACCAGCTTTCTCCCACTAGATTTGAGGGGGCTAGAATTTAGGCATACTTGTACGTCAAAAACCCTGGGTCGTAAGCCGTACTAGTACGGCCGAAACCTTCAAAGGGTTAAAGTGGGTTAGGTCTGAGACTACTGCCCTAAAGCGAATATCATCTTAAGGCGAATCACAGCCTTTTTTCTCACTTGCCAGTGCAAGTGTGCAATAGTGCTAGGCTTAAAACAACTGCAAAAAAAATATAAAAAATGCTACAATACTGTATGGCTAACCTTAAAATATTTTCATCCTTTGCTTATGGTGAAAGTTGTTGAATGGTAAACAGTGCTGTATAACCCCTGTGGGTTTAGGGCTTAGTTAGGATTATTATAATGTTGAATGGTAAGACTATGAAACACAGCTAGAACAAGTGCAGAAGCCTTCAAAAGGAAACTGGACAAGAATCTTCACCAGGTGCCAGATCATCCAGGCTGTGATGGATATGTGGGGGCCGCAGGCCTCCAGCTGCAACAGCCTGGTTGACCAGGCAAGCACCAGATGAGCCTGGCCCATGGCCGGGCTCTGAAAGTAGCGAGACTTGAAACTCGTCAGAGGTATATCAAAGGTACTTGCTGTTGAAGGTTGGGGTGGCTGTAGCTTTTTTCACAAAGAATTTCTTTGTAGCATGCTAAACAGTTTGATAGTATTTTACCCACTGTAGAACTTCTTTCAAAATTAGTGTCAGTACTCTCAAAGCCTGCCACTACTGTCTCAAGCAAGGCCAAGGTAGTGTTCCAAATCCTTTGTTGTCATTTTGGCGTATGACGTCACTTTCTCAGTAAGCTTGGTTACAGGGGTTGAGTCTCAGCTCCTGGCTCCACCACTCCCCTTTCTGCTTGCCAGATTCACTCTTGCCTAGTCTTGTGGCCCTATTGTACTTGCTCTTAAAACTATGTATGGAATCTGCCTCCACTACTACTACTACTACAAGGTTATTCCTGATCACTCTTGAGACTGAAGAAATAATGTCTTGACATCCCTGTGAATCATGTTTCTTTAACTTCCAGCTGTGCCCCCAAGTACTTGTTTTCTTCCTTTCAAACAGCCTGTCCTGCCAATTTTTGAGTATTTTGTATGTTGTTATCATCTTCTCTTGTCCTTAGCTTCAATTCCTTTAGCCTCTTTGTAGCTAATGCCCTTTAACTCTGGAACTAGTCGTGTTGCATACTTCTGCGCTTTTTCCAGTTTCTTAAACTTTCTCAGGTATGCATGTGATCCATACTGTTGCTGTGTACTCCAAGATGGGTGTGACATATGTTCAATAAAGTGTCTGGAATGGCTGTATATATACAGCAAAACATAGTCAACATTGGAAATGAGGACAGACAGACAGGAAGATATACAGTGCACAGTTTCTACACTTGCAATCAATATCCACTCAACAGCCATACTGTAAGTGCTGAAGCCCAACTTGCTGGAAGACATTTCTCTAGAGGAGGAAAGCAGCAGCCCATAAGGAAATAAATGGAAAAGCAGGTTAGGAAGATGAGTAGGTAAGTACAAATGCTTTTGTTAGAAATATTTCAAGATACACACTGTTTGGGGTATTTAACACCTGTTTCCCACCAAGGTAGGATTACTCCAGTGCAAGGATCAGAGTGAACCTATTTATAGGTCTACAGTTACTACCACTGACTGGATATTGGTGAACCAGTTGGGATTAGATGACTAGCCACTAGGAATTTTGTTCTGTAAACTAGTTTCTTTTAACTTAGATGATAAAAGCCTCCGCAGCCATAACTGAGTTCAAGGCAATTGGGCTGCTAGTCCTGTACAATGAGTAGTTCTCCATTATACCATAAATACAGTAGGGTCCTGATAAAAGCCTCCACAGCCATAACTGAGTTCAAGGCAATTGGGCTGCTAGTCCTGTACAATGAGTAATTCTCCATTATACCATAAATACAGTAGGGTCCCGCTTTTCGGCGTTTCACCTTATGGCATTCTGCTAATACGGCGATCTCAAATTATTACGCAGTACTAATAATAATCACTCTTGGGCACATTAAATGTCTTATTTTACGTTAATATAGACATTTTCATTAATCCATCTATGATATTTTCTTTCAAAATTATAGTTGTACAAGAATGGCATACAATACCCACATGATGAAATTAAGACACGTGCAACATCTGGGTATCTTTATTGTAGACGTTTCGCCATCCAGTGGCTTTATCAATACAAATTCCAGGACATAACTTGAAGATAGTAGAACTATGTATAGAAGATGAGGTAATCAGTCCCTCAACCTAGGAGTAGGTGCGAAGAGCACCGTAGTCGTGGAGATTTGGAAGCAGAAGCAAGGCGCCTGACGCTTATATACTAGCGTCAGGTGGAAATGGGACGGGTAGCAGACGAGGGCATAGTCACTGGTAGGCAGGATTCTCCAGTGGAAGTAGGTCCTACCCAAAGAGATGGGTTAGTTGTAGTAGTAGTTGTCGTGCTACGGTGCTCTTCGCACCTACTCCTAGGTTGAGGGACTGATTACCTCATCTTCTATACATAGTTCTACTATCTTCAAGTTATGTCCTTGAATTTGTATTGATAAAGCCACTGGATGGTGAAACGTCTACAATAAAGATACCCAGATGTTGCACATGTGTCTTAATTTCATCTTGTCGGTATTGTCTACCATTCTTGTACAACTTGTCAGACACTGCAACATCATGGAATCTTGATTCTGAGGACATGTACATAACCTTCATGACTACGACAACTACTACTACAACTAACCCATCTCTTTGGGTAGGACCTACTTCCACTGGAGAATCCCGCCTACCAGTGACTATGCCCTTGTCTGCTACCCATCCCATTTCCACCTGATGTTAGCATATAAGCGTCAGGCGCCTTGCTTCTGCTTCCGAATCTCCACGACTATGGTGCTCTTCGCACCTACTCCTAGGTTGAGGGACTGATTACCTCATCTTCTGTACATAGTTCTACTATCTTCAAGTTATGTCCTGGAATTTGTATTGATAAAGCCACTGGACTAGGTAGTAGGTTGGTAAACAGCAACCACCCAGGGAGGTACTACCGTCCTGCCAAGTGAGTGTACAACGAAAGCCTGTAATTGTTTTACATGATGGTAGGATTGCTGGTGTCTTTTGTCTGTCTCATAAACATGCAAGATTTCAGGTATGTCTTGCTACTTCTACTTGCATTTAGGTCACACTACACATACATGTACAAGCATATATATACACACACACACCCCTCTGGGTTTTCTTCTATTTTCTTTCTAGTTCTTGTTCTTGTTTATTTCCTCTTACCTCCATGGGGAAGTGGAACAGAATTCTTCCTCCGTAAGCCATGCGTGTTGTAAGAGGCGACTAAAATGCCGGGAGAAAGGGGCTAGTAACCCCTTCTCCTGTATATATTACTAAATTTAAAAAGAGAAACTTTAGTTTTTTCTTTTGGGCCACCCCGCCTCGGTGGGATACGGCTGGTATGTTGAAAGAAGAAAGAAAAGCCACTGGATGGCGAAACGTCTACAATAAAGATAGCCAGATGTTGCACATGTGTCTTAATTTCAAAATTATTTAAGAAGCACGTTACATAACATATAAACATTTTGTTTATATACTATGGAGGTGTGGTAGCCAGGCGGAGGGAAAACATTACGTCACTCCCCTTAATACATAACACTTTTGTTTACAATTCTTGGAATGAATTATTCATTACTTCTCCCTTTGTTTGTGATGACATCTAAAGGTAATTGTTAGAAACATTTAAACTCAGTGAACATGGTATGTCAATGGTAATAATATGGCTCTGGGCCACATTAAATATCGTGTAGCTATGTAGCCCAGGAGGACTACATATCTACATTATTGTTATAACTGATAATTATACGCATGTGTATCTGTACCTAAGTAAACTTACACACTGTGCTGGCATGCAGGTACACATTAAAATCACTGAGTGTCTTATTAGTCTTGAATATGCCATATTAATGATAATAATAACACAATAATAATCACTCTAAGGAGCATTAAATATTGTATAAAATGTTAATATAGACATTTTGCTTAATCCATCTAAATACACCCCACAGTAGAATAAATTAACATAAAGATGAGATGTGGTAGCCAGGTGACTTGTAGGCCTTGTGGTAGCCAGGCAACTTGTAGGACTTGTGACAAAACCCAGACACGTTCATCTGGTTTGTTTACATTATGTGTGGGTGGGGTGAGGAGGGCTGCCCTTCCTGGATATCCGTACTTCCCAACCTGACTTCATACAAATAAAACTCATCTCTCACCCTACATTAAGACTACAAATATTTATGAGTGTACTATATGTATATGCATTTTATTGCTCTAGGGAGCTTAATGTTGTAGTAGGTATAAGTGGCCAGGCAGGATGCCATACCTCACACACAACTTTATACAAATAAATTCTTTTCACTTCTCACCCTACATTAAGACCATTAAGACTACAAATATTTTAAGGTAAGTAATGGGTCTACTGTATATGCATTTTATCGCTCCAGGGAACTTTAAGCATCATAGTATAGTATGTTTGGGTTGGGTGGCCAGGAGGGCTACCACACCTGACTTCTTAAGAGTAAATAAGAACATAAGAAAGAAGGAACACTGCAACAGGCCTACTGACCCATGCAGAGCAGGTCCATGTTCACCCCCCCTCCCCTGGATTAGCCCAATGACCCACCCCCCCCAGATTAGCCCAATGACCCACCCAATCTGGTCACCTCCACTCAAGGATGGAGCACGGCACCAGACCCAGCAGCACAAGCTAGTCAGGTCCAACTCGCACTCACCCACACCCACTCATGTATTTATCTAACCTATTTTTAAAACTACACTCGGGAGTTTGTTCCACTCATCCACGACTCTATTACCAAACCATTGCTTTCCTATATCCTTCCTGAATCTGAATTTTTCCAACTTGAAACCATTGCTGCGAGTCCTGTCTTGGCAGGAAATTTTCAGCATGCTATTTACATCCCCTTTATTTATTCCTGTTTTCCATTTATACACCTCGAACATATCCCCCCTAATTCTACGCCTTGCTAGAGAGTGCAGATTCAGGGCCCTCAGTCTATCCTCATATGGAAGATTTCTGATACATGGGATCATCTTTGTTATCCTCTGTATGTTTTCCAGAGCATTTATATCTATTCTGTAATACAGTGACCAGAACTGAGCAGCATAGTCTAAATGAGGCCTAACCAAGGATATATAGAGTTGAAGAACAACCTGAGGACTTCTATTATTTATACTTCTAGATATGAAGCCAAGAATTCTGTTAGCTTTATTGCGAACACTAATGCACTGTTGTCTTGGTTTTAGATTACTGCTAACCAGAACTCCTAAATCCTTTTCGCAATCAGTAGTATTAAGATCTACATTATGTAGTTTATATGTGGCATGGTTATTTAACTGTCCAACATTTAGAACTTTGCATTTGTCAATATTAAACTGCATCTGCCACTTCTCCAACCATTGCATCATGTGATGTAGTTCAGCTGGGCTTGTGAGGTCTCTGGGGAGATTTAATTTAACTAATTATATGGTCACCTTGCCTTGGCAAATGTCTGTCAGAGCCACGCCTTTTCGGCTTAAGACTGAGGTCTTTTGTTCTGGACGGCGTCAGACCTCGGCATCAGATCAACACCATGTGTGCACACCTCATTGTGGAGGGTGCTTGGTCCACCATAAAAGCCCAAGGAAGAGCATGATCAGGAGATTCGAGCGGAGCTGCTGCTGGGGTGCAGAGCTCCTGAGCAGAGACTTCGAGCGAAGCTGCTGCTGGGGTGCAGGGCTAGGGAGAAGGCTGCTGAAGTCTCTGGAGGAGACTGTTGGAGGCATTGGGCAGAGTACTGGCTTGGCGCAGTACTCGTGCTGTGTAGGACTTGGGACCTGTGGCTTAGTTCCTGTGATGAACTGTCCTCTGAGCCATATTGTAAGTTATATTCATTTTCGTCAAGTTGATTGTATTCCCTGTCTCACTGCTTATGTGTACCACCCCATTTATCTAAACCACAATAATGTTCTCCTGTTCCCAAATATATTATTGTACAAGGACTTAATAATAAACTGTGTTTGAGTAGAATAGTAATATTCACTGTCCCCGTTACTTACTCATTTGCTCCATTTATTTATGTTTAGTTAAAGTAGTGAGAGGGTGAGTAGTGTGAAGTACGAGGGTAGAGTAATGAGAGGTGAAGTTGTAGTCACCAGTGACCTCACATACCTACCTACCGCTCACCTCTCCTGCCATCTACCTACCTACCTCTGCCCTCATCCCTCCTACTGCCTCGCCTGTCCCCTACCTACTAACTCCCTCCGCTTACCCCCATATTCCCCTAATCATTACCCCCCTACATGACAATCAGTCTATTCAAATCATCCTGGAGTGCTCTAGTGTCCTCATTAGAATGAATTGGACGGCCTATTTTGGTGTCATCAGCAAATTTGCTTATGTCGCTATTTATTCCCTCATCTATGTCGTTTATGTAAACTGTGAACAACAACGGGCCCAACACTGACCCCTGAGGAACACCGCTTGTGACGTGCCCCCATTCTGATTTCTCCCCATTTATGCAAACTCTCTGCTGCCTATTTGTCAGCCATGCCTCTACCCAGGAAAAAATTTCTCCTACTGTTCCGTGTGCCATAAGTTTCCTCAATAGCCTTTGATGTGGAACTCTATCGAAAGCCTTACTGAAGCCCATATACACAATATCATATTCATTACCATGATCTACCTCCTCAAACACCTTAGTGAAAAAAGTTAGTAAATTTGTAAGACAGGAACGCCCCTTTGTAAAACCGTGTTGAGATTCAGTAATCAATCTGTGCCTATCAAGATGGCTACGAATTGCTTCAGCAATTATTGATTCCATAAATTTTCCCACTATGGAGGTAAGGCTTATTGGTCTATAGTTCGAAGCCAAGGACCTGTCACCTGCCTTGTAAATAGGTATTACATTTGCCATTTTCCACTTATCAGGCACTATGCCAGTTTGTAGTGATATGTTAAAAAGATTAGCCAAAGGTATGCTAAGTTCCTCTTTACATTCCTTTAACACCCTTGCAAACAGTTCATCAGGGCCTGGGGATTTGTTAGGTTTTAGTTTCTCTATTTGTCTGAGGACCATGTCACTAGTTACCACAATCGTACATAGTTTATTATCCTGTTCTACATAATCTGTTATTTCAGGAATATCGCTAGTATTTTCCTGGGTGAAAACTGAGAAGTAGGTATTGAGAATTTCACACATATCCTTATCACTGTCGGTGATCTGGCCAGAGTTACTCTTAAGTGGGCCAATCTTGTCCCTAATCTTACTTCTGTATACCTGAAAGAACCCTTTTGGGTTAGTCTTTGAATCCCTTGCAACCTTAGCGTCATAATCCCTTTTTGCTTTTCTTATTCCTTTCTTTATTTCTCTCTTTAATTGAATATATTGATTTCTTAACTGCCCATCCCCCCTTTTGATATGCCTATATATGCCTCTCTTTTGACCAATGAGATGTTTTAATCTATTGTTCATCCATTTGGGATCATTTTTGTTAGATCTAATTTCCCTACTCGGAACAAAAGTTGTCTGGGCAGCTAGAACTATGCTCTGAAAAATGTCGTATTGGCAACCAAGATCACCTACCTGACCCATAGTCAGGACATCTCAATTTAGCCCACCCAGGTAATTTTTCAGTCCCATGAAATCAGCCAAGCGAAAATCTGGGACAGAGATTTGATCAGTTATCTGGGCAATTCCATGATATATTGAAACTAAGTGATTTGTGATCACTTTCCCCAAGCTCATCATTAACCTCAAGATTTATTAATTAGTGAATCTTTGTTGGCAAGAACCAAGTCAAGCAGATTGTTTCCTCTAGTTGGCTCTGTCACAACCTGTTCTAAAAAGCAATCCTGAACCGTATCAAGAAAGTCACTAGACTCAAGATTTCCTGTCATAATGTTCCAATCAATTTGTCTAAAGTTAAAATCTACCATTATCACAACATTTTCATATCTAGATGCCTTATGCATTTCGTCCCATAACAGCTTACTGCACTCCCTATCAAGATTTGGGGGCCTATAAATCACACCCAAAATTAATTTGTCACGTCCCTTGAGAAACTGTAGCCAAACAGATTCTGTGTTCGATGTTTCTAATCTTATATCATGTCTAAGACAGCAATTTAAATTTTCTCTGACATACATCGCCACTCCACCACCCTGTTGACCCTATCAGTGTGGAATAGTTTATAACCCTGTATGTTGCATTCAGAAGGCATTTCTCTATCTTTCAGGTTGAACCAGGTCTCTGTTATACCAATAATATCTATATTACCTGCACTTGCAAGTAATCTTAGCTCATCTGTCTTATTTCTTAGACTCCTACTATTTGTATAGTAAACCTTAAGGGAGCTAGTCACTCATTGCCCTCTATCTTTGTTTGTTTGTTGATCAATTGATTTGCCATTACTAGCAACTTTATTTTGAATATTGTCTTTTAAACATATCCCTGAGGTATCCCGGTAATAATTGCTGTTTTTAACCCTTATGCCACAGGCTGATTGTTTCTCACAAGCACCCATACCTCTATAATATATCAGTTTAAATTCCTAGACAAGTCATCAGTTACCCTCTCAATTGAATTGGCTAATGCAACCACTCCATCCCCAGAGAGATGAACCCCATCCCTTGCATACATATCACGTTTGCCAAAGAATAGATCCCAGTTATCAATGAATGGGATTGCAAGTTCCTTGCAGTACTACTACTCACCTTTTGCCCTACATTAAGACTACAAATATTTTGAGGCAAATAATGAGTGTACTGTGTGTGTATTCTACTTTTTAATGCCTAGTTCTGTTCCTAACTTAATATATGTTAGTGTAAACTTGTTATCTGGCATTTATATGCATTTATAAATGGAAAAAAATGGAGTTCTGCTTTCTGGCGAAGTCTGCTTTCCGGCAGTAGCCTGGAACCTAACCTGCCAAATGATTGGGGCCCTACTGTATGTACAACAGATAAAATATTAGTGGATAAAGTAGTAAAATAAAATTGTAATCATTGCTCTTATTATTTTCATTATCATCATATATTCATATATTATTATACAGTATATATATACACCTACCATCCGACTTACGACCGAGTTCAGCTCCGAGAAACCGGTCGTAAGTCGAAATGGTCGTAAGTTGAACTTTACTACTGAATATCACAAAACATTTTTGTAATGACTTTATTTTATTGTTTTATTTTGGTATTTCATGTTTTACTTTACATTTTATGCTGTTAGTACTGTATTTTATACTGTAAGGTTTAGGATAAACACTGTGTACAACACAAATAGTTGTTTATTTCCCAGAAATTTGGCATAAAAAACACGGTCGTAAGTCGAGCAGGTCGTAAGTCGGATGGTAGGTGTATATATATATATATACATACGTATTTTTTTTTTCAACAAGTCGGCCGTCTCCCACCGAGGCAGGGTGACCCAAAAAGAAAGAAAATCTCCAAAAAGACAATACTTTCATCATCATTCAACATTTTCACCTCACTCATACATAATCACTGTTTTTGCAGAGGTGCCCAGATACAACAGTTTAGAAACATATATAAAGATATATAACATCCCTCCAAACTGCCAATATCCCAAACCCCTCCTTTAAAATGCAGGCATTGTACTTCCCATTTCCAGGACTCACGTCTGGCTATATAAAAATAACTGGTTTCCCTGAATCCCTTCACTAAATATTACCGTGCTCCCACTCAACAGCTCGTCAGGTCCCAAAAACCATTCGTTGTTAATTCGTTCCAGAGAGTCCAACGAAATGTGAAATAGACTAAAACTGAAACCATTTTTCCCATAAAAAATAATGTAAATTCAATTAATCTGTTCCAGCCACCCAAAAGTATTAACAAAAATATTTTTTTATACATTAAATATAGATTTACATACAGAAAAGAATGAGAAATCAAGACTTTTGTTGGTGTATGGTAGACAGGGAGGAGGAGGAGAGGGAGAAGGGGAATCCCCTTCCATAAAGACTTTAGGTACCAAGTCCTTATCTGGGGTTACTTCCCTTGTTTGTTTTTTAATGGCACAAGAACCAGCTTGAGAGTCACTGGACCCCTGTCACACAAACAAACTGCCCAGAGAGCTCTGTTTCTGGCGTCTCTTTAAAATTTGCATAAAATGGGACATGGCATTGCCATTGTACGTGTTGCTGACATGGCTTGCATCAGCTTTGTTAGGGTGATATTTCTCCACAAAACTTTGCAACTCACTCCACTTTGCACACATGTCCTTAATCACTGAAGAAGGACCATTCTCCCCTCTCTCTTCTTCCTCCTCTGAAGAATTTTCCACAGCTGTGCTCTGCTGCTGTTGCAGATGAAGGTCTTGCAGCTCTTCAGTGGTTAACTCTTCACTGTGGTCCTCCACCAACTGTTCCACATCCTGGCCACTCACATCCAACCCCATGGAATTCCCCACTGCCACAATACAGTCCACAACAGGTGTAGGGTCAACAGGGTCAGCCCCAAATCTTTCAAAAAAGGACACATTCTGGCCACAATTTTCTCCAAGCAGAGTTCATCATCCTGGAAGTCACTCCCTGCCAAGCCTTATCTATAAGGCTTATGCAATTGAGGATAGTGAAGTGATCTTTCCAGAACTTTCTTAGGGTCAATTGAGTGTCTGAGGTCACATAAAAGCACCTTTCAAATATTGCTTTGGGTGTAGATTTTTTTGAAGTTTAAAATGATCTGCTGGTGCATGGGCTGGATGAGAGGAGTGGTAATAGGGGGCAAGAACTTCACTGTGATGAAATTAAACTCCTCCACCATTTGGTCATCCAGGTCTGGAGGATGACCAGGAGCATTGTCCATTACCAGGAGGTACTTGAGTGGCAATTTCTTTTCCAGGAGGTATTTTTTCACACGGGTCAAACACTTCATTGAACCAATCAAGGAAAATTTCCCTCGTCACCCATGCCTTACTGTTAGCCTTCCACATCACACACAGTTTACGTATTTACATTATTCTTTATGGGAAGAATTGCTCTGGTTGTTGTCCATTTTGGTTGTCAAAGCAACATCTGTGAAAAAGTCAGTAAATCAGTCAAGTCAGTAAGTCAATCAGTCAAAGTAAGTCAGTCAGTCAAATCAGTTAGTCAAGTCAGTCAGTTAATTCAGTAAGTTAAGTCAGTAAGTCAATCAATAAGTCAGTCAGTCATCAAACAAACTCATATTTACCTCATTCTTATGTGCATGAAGTGAAGCTTCATTATGGCCACAGGCTATCTCTTACCTAATACATGTATCTCTGTTTTCTTCGGTAATTCTAAGACTTAAATACAGTGGTACCGTGATACAAACAGCCCAAAACCCGAACAGTTATGTAAGTGTATTTATGTAAGTGCTTTTGTAAGTGTATTTTTGGGAGTCTGAAACTAATTAATTTATGTACATTATTCCTTATGGGAACAAATTTGTTCAGTATCGGCACTCGAACAGCCTTCTGGAACAAATTAAATTCGTATCCTGAGGTACCACTGTACTTGTAGCTTTTCTTGCCACTTTCAGCAACACTGGAATGCCTATTGGGTGCCATGATTGCTTGGCAGATACAAGATATGATAATTAAAGATCAAAACACAATTAGCTTGTAGGGGAGAAGTGGAACTGAACATGTACTCACATTCACGAAGGCTGGGATGGTGGTGGTGGGAGTGTCGGGGATGGTGGGAGGTCTCCTCCGCTGACCCACAAGGTGGCAGCTTGAGCTGGGGATATTTTTTCCGCACCCACAAACGGAACCGTGTAAAGTTAATTTTATGAAGTGTTGTATAAAATTGTGCTGCAATTTTTCAACCATGCTATAACCATATCGTGCCAAATAAACTCGTGTTAAATAACGGTCTACTGTATCTTCTTAATAATAAATAAAAGAGTAAATTGTTCAAAATATCTTACCATACATTCTCACTCGACATAAATTTGAATAGAGATGGAAGCCCAACTCAGCATTTTTAATATGTAATAAATAAAAGATATTGAATTATTAAAACTATTTTGAACTCATTTACTACATTATTTCCAACATAAGTTAATGAAGTAATTTTTTATTTCTTTTACTGCAATTTCCTCCCAAAAATTATTATGAAGAATATCAAGCTAACATACTTCTGAATTTAAACAGAGCTGTTTAGCAGCAGAATTTTGGTGGAATAAGCAGTGTCAATCATATATATTGTACAGTGTTATTCTCTATTACCAGTCAATAATAGGAAGCATATAAATTAACTCAATTACAGTGGTCCTCAATAATCGTCTGGACTGAAAGTCGTCCATTTCGGAAATAGTCTGTTTTTTCGTCTAAATATTGGCTCGTAAATGGTCCGGTAACTCGCTAATAGTCCTTCGTCCCAGATGCGTACTCACGCTCTGAGCTGCCTGGGCCTTTCCTTCCCAGCCAGTGTGCCATTGTTTACCAGTGAGCGACAGTCCCCTCACGTGCTCCAGCGAAATATTTCATAATATTCCATTTATTTTAGTGCTTGCAAGTTATTTAAGTGCTAAATAAGCTACCATGGCTCCAAAGAAAGCTCCTAGTGCCAAGCCTTTGGTAAAGAAGGTGAGAAATACGATTGAATTTAAGAAAAACATCATTGAACAATATAGTGGCGTACGTGTGGGTGAACTGGCCAGGGTGTATAACAAATCCCATACAACCATATCTTCCATCATAGCCAAGAAAAAGGAAATCAAGGACGCTGTTGTTGCAAAGGGGGTAAATATGCTGACAAAAATGAGATCACCAGTACTCGAAGATGTTGAGAAGTTATTATTGGTGTGGATAAATGAGAAACAATTAGCAGGAGATAGTCTTATGACGTCGCTTATTTGTGAAAAGGCTAGGCAGTTGCATGACGATTTGGTAAAGAAATTGCCTGCAACTAGTGGTGATGTGAGTGAATTTAAGGCCAGCAAAGGCTGGTTTGAGAGATTTAAGAAGCGTACTGGCATACACAGTGTGGTAAGGCATGGTGAGGCTGCCAGTTCGGACCACAAGGCGGCTGAAAAATATGTGCATGAATTCAAGGAGTACATAAACAGTGAAGGACTGAAACTTGAACAAGTGTTCAATTGTGATGAAACAGGCCTCTTTTGGAAGAAAATGCCAAAGAGGACCTACATTACTCAGGAAGAAAAGGCGCTGCCAGGACACAAGCCTGTGAAAGACAGGCTGACGCTAATGTTCTGTGCTAATGCTAGTGGGGATTTCAAAGTGAAGCTGTTACTAGTGTACCATTCTGAAAATCCCAGAGTGTTCAAGAAAAACAATGTTATGAAGAGTAAATTGTGTGTGTTTTGGAGATCTAATAGTAAGGCATGGGTCACAAGGGACATTTTCGTCGAGTGGTTCAATGAAGTGTTTGGCCCTAGTGTGAAGAATTACCTCTTGGAAAAGAAATTGGATCTCAAGTGCCTCCTAGTAATGGACAATGCACCTGCTCATCCTCCAAACTTGGATGACCTAATTCTGAATGAGTTTGGGTTCATCACAGTAAAGTTCTTGCCCCCGAATACCACTCCTCTCCTCCAGCTCATGGACCAGCAAGTCATTTCAAACTTTAAAAAACTCTACACCAAAGCAATGTTTGAAAGGTGGTGCTTGAATGTGACCTCAGACACTCACTTGACCCTACGAGATTTTTGGAAAGAACACTTCAGTATTCTCCATTGCGTATGCCTTATAGGTAAGGCTTGGGAGGGAGTGACTACCAGGACTTTGAACTCTGCTTGGAGAAAATTGTGGCCAGATTGTGTCCACAAGAGGGATTTTGAAGGGTTTGAGGCAGCCCCTGATGAGCCTATGTCATTTGTAACTCTATTGTCGCACTGGGGAGTTTCATGGGGTTGGATGTGAGTTTGGAGGATGTGAAAGTGTTGGTGGAGGACCACAATGAAGCGCTAACCACTGAGGAGCTGCAAGAGCTTCAGCAGGAAGAGCAACAGATTGCAGCTCAGAATCTTGCTGCAGAGGAGGAGGAAGAGAGATGGAGGAAGGTGCCTTCTTCAGAAATTAAGGAGATTTTTGAAATGTGGGGTAGGATGGAAAGATTTATGGAGAAACATCACCCAGAGAAGGATGTTGCAAGCCATATCGGCAACTTGTACAGTGACAAGAGTCTTGGCCCATTTTAGGGAAGTTTTAAAGAGACGCCAGAAACAGAGCTCTCTGGACAGTTTTTTTGTGAGACAGGACTCCAGTGACTCTCAAGGTGGTCCTAGTGGCAACAGAGAAGAGAAGTAACCCCAGAAAAGCAATTGGTACCCGAGGTGTTGATGGAAGGGGATTCCCCTTCCAAACAGTAAATCATCCAATCTGTCTCCTTCTCCAGTCTTCCATACACAAAGAAGAATCCCCAATAAAGGTAAGTGTTATTCTGTTAATGTTTAGTTCATCATGTGCCACTGTATTGTTTATGTACTACATCTATATTTCATGTAAAAAAAAATTTTGTTTTAATACTTCTGGGCGTCAGGAACGGATTAATTGAATTTACATTATTTCTTATGGGGAAAATTGATTCGTAAATCGTCCATTTCGATAATAGTCCCACTTCCAGGAACGAATTATGGACGATAATTGAGGGACCACTGTATTAAACTGCTGTTGTATATTGCCGTATATATCCGACTGAAGAGCATCAAAGTATTTCTAAGAATCACAATTGTAGTCTTTTAATGGACAAGGAGTTGCAGCCCAGCCACCGTGGAGAGAAGACGTCGTCGTTCCTGCTCTTCAGCTGAGCAACTCTGAACACTGTTGCTCGAGAATTTACTTGGGTTATCCTGAGTAGTTCTTCACCAGAGCTGAGAGGAGACTTGTTTGCAGTCACTTCGAGCCCCATCCCATCAAGAGGGTAAGGCGGTGACTTGCTTGCTTGTTCACCCCTCTCATCCCCATCCCCCCATCCTTCCCCATCCTCCCCTCACCCATACATCAATACTGGCCCACACACTTAACACACTACATACATTGCTATCCTTCTGACTGTCCTATCTTCTTCTTTTTCGGCAACTTCGCTTTGGCGAGTTAACACAAGGCATTTTGACCATCTGGTAGCCCGTGTGGTTTTTTAAAATCCAGCCGATCTTTGCCTTGGGCCCTTTCCCCTCACTACTCGAGGGTAGGCTATCTTAGGGGCTGACCTTCATAAGTCAGCTGAAATAGGATGTTAGGCTAACATTAAGGAAAGATACCTTTTTGTTAAGCAACTCCTCTGCCAGATGCTCCTTTCCAGGCATCATGGCGAGGATTCGTGTAAGATTACGCATTGATGGAAATCAAATGTCCATGAAAGACATTCTCAAATGTATTTGCTCCAACTCAACTGTTGCTCCAGTGGATGTTTTTCAAACCCACGCTGGAGCAGTACTTCTCCTCTCTTCGGAAGAAGAGTTACTTCAACTACTAAAGCATGATGTCTTGGATAAACTGAAGACTTCTGGTGTTACCCCAGTTGCACCTGACAGCTATCAAGCTCAGAGGACTGTGTTTGTGGCCAGAATCAACAGTTTTATGAAACACAGCACTGTTAATGAAATTGTTGATAACATTAATGCCGAGAATTCTGACCTTAGGGCTGTAGAAGCACATAAATTCTCGAATCCCAACAACAATAAGGTAACTTTAAAATTAATACTCGCGACACCTGAGGAGGCCAAACTTGTGTGTCAAAATGGCTTCAAATGTTTTAGTACCAGATGTACATCTGACCAAATTTCTCTGGAACGCTTTGTCAGTGTGACACAATGTTTCAAGTGTTATGCCTTTGGTCATAACAACAAATGCAGTACACAAGGGCAAATTTGTAGCATTTGCTCTGGCCAACATTCGTATCGTGATTGTACCAATAAAAATACACCTAAATGTGTCCTCTGTAATGGAAAACATCATGCTGTTTCTGCTATTTGTCCTGAAAGAAAAAAGGAAATGCAGAAAATTCTTGACGCCAAGAAACTATCCACTTCTAAGAAGACCACTCCCCAGGCACCGCCAACCATGTCCCAAACTTCCTTCCCAGCTCTGCCTGGATCAAGTGGGACTCCTCAGGTCTCTACCAATGGTTCCAATGTTTGGAATTCTGCCCCTCTTGGAGCGCCCCAATCTAACCCTCACTTACAACAGACACAACAACAAGGTTCAGTCGCATCTCATATGTCTCAGGTATCCACAGACGGGGATATAACGAGAGCACAACTAATGTACTTGTTGGCCAAAGACATAGCAGGTGGTGACATTCAACTCTGCTCTCAGGTTTTAAATGATCTGTTAATGGATAATGGGATCACTCCCATCACTATCCCTGAAAATGTGAAGGCTATTATGACCCAGCCTTCTCATAACAAGAAGTATGTACCATACTCTACATCTAAAAATAAGCCTAAGTCATCCCTGGCCCAGGGATCGCCCTCCTCGCAAACCCAGGTGGTCAACTCCTCTCAACCCGATAAGTCAACACCTGAACATAACAATGCCCCAGAAAGTGGTGCCTACTCTCCCGCTATTGTAGCTGATCCTGTTGAACAGGAACTTTCCCAAGGTAACTCACCTTGCCTATCTAATATTCCCTTGGAGCCTACACAGTCTCCCATTAACTCTCACGAGCCTCTGCTTCCTGAAACTGAGAATAGCACAACTCAGTTTTATGATGACGACTCTAACGACTCTAACGATTCTAATGAGTCTGTTAATATTACTACCTGTAGTGAAGATGATGGCATTTTTAATACACAAGCATCCACGCAAAAGTTCCCTCCTCCCCTTGACGAGTCCAGCAGGGATAGTGTAGATACAACACATGACATTACTTGCAGGCGTTCAGAACGCAGTGTACGAGCGAAGAAAAAGAAATAATGGGGATTACAATTTTCCAACTTAATGTTCAATATTTCTTTAATAACCGTTACCTTCTTGAGGTTGAACTACACAACTACAATCCCGATGTTATACTTTTGAACGAGACAGCTGCAAGAGTTGATCAACATATTAAATTACGTGGATACTGTACTGTTGAGAAATCAAGAGGACCCTTTAGTGGTGTAGCCATCTTGGTTAAATTAGGATATACATTTAAAAATATTCATGTGGATGAAGATAACATTCTTGCAATAGAACTAACAACGTCGCATGGACAACTAGTGATAGGAACTGGATATTTTCCCCCGAGACAGCCATATATAGAGTCAATTCCTCTACATAGGATATTAAGCAGAAATATTCCAACAATTCTAGCTGGAGATTTTAATGCTCATCACCCTGCCCTCTTCAACTGTGGAGCTGGTATTCCACTGGGTGACTTAAAAGGAAAACAACTCTTTAATATCATGACAGCTAGAAACTTGTCATTTCAAGGCCCATTCTTCAAATCGTACATTGGACCTCATCCAGGAACACCAGATATAGTACTGACAAACAGAGACTGTGATATCTTTCACTGTCGTATATCTCCTGGTGGAAATGTAGGATCTGACCATATCCCTGTTATAATACAACTACAAACTTCTCCATTTAGAATACCTGTAACTCCTAAACCCAATCTTAACACCCTAGGATTTGACCCCTTCAGGGCATATCTGGGTGAGGATGAAATTGTGTCTTTGGAAAACCTACCTTCCAGTGCAATTGATGATGCAATTAGGTCCCTGCACAATCGAATAATTGAAGCTACCAATGCAACTTGCCAATTAGCTTCCACAAAGATATACCAACAATATAAACCTACTAGAGAAATTAGAGACACTTTAAGAAATTATCAAGCAGAATGTCGAAGGCATCTTCAAACGCAACAACCACCAGCAGCTACACTGCACCGATTAAGGCACGAATTAATTAACATGATTAGTCAACACAAACAAGACATATGGAAATTTCTAGTTCTTCAAGCTAATCAATATAAACGTGAACCAGCAAAATTTTGGAGTAAGATCCGACAACTTTTAGGGGCAAAGCACAAGGCTCCTAACTACCTAGTTCATACCTTCACTGATGAGGATGATGAAGATGTTGAAATTAAACTTGACGATCCACAGGACCAGGCTAATTTGATGGGTGATGTATGGGAGAAAATTCTCTCTCACAATAACAGTCGTCAATTTAATAATAATCATTATCAGTTAGTAAATGAATGGAGAGATGAGAACTTGGATGATCTACAACCACTACCTTCCATCGATACTTCAACTCTTGAAGATACCCACCCGCTTACTAGACCTATTACATTACTAGAGATAAGTCAGGTCATTGGAAGAATGAGAAATAGAGCCCCTGGCCTCTCTGGAATAACAATGAAACAAATAAAGTACCTACCTAGAAATTGCAAACAGTCCTTGGTAAATATCTTTAATGCCATCTTGGCCTCAGGACATTTTCCAGTTGTTTTTAAGACTGCTAGGATGATCTTTCTTGCTAAGCCCAATAAAGACATCCACCAACCTGGGAACTATAGACCTATATCTTTACTTGAAGTCACTGGAAAAGTTCTTGAGAAAGTCATTTCCAACAGATTGAATTACTATATGGAGTTTAATCACTTGTTTACTGAAAAACAATTTGGCTTTAGAACACATAGAGGTACCAATCATGCAATAAATGTTATTTTTGACACTGTAGCAAGTCTAAAACAGCAGGGCAATCTTGCCTTAATTGCCACCAGAGATGTTCATAAAGCTTTTGATAGCTTATGGCATGATGGCCTTATATACAAACTCATTGACCTACCAGACCATAACTGGACTTTTCTCAGAGTAATTTATAATTTCTTAACTCAAAGAAAAATCATTCCCACCTTTCATGGCAAGTCGACAGAACCTTTTATACCGACGGCTGGTGTCCCACAAGGTTCTTGTCTCAGTCCACTTCTGTTTAACATTTATGTGAATGACCTTCCTCAACCAGAGTTTAATGACACAATTGTGACACAGTTTGCAGATGATGTTATTCATGTCGTCTCATCAACTCCAGTAACAGGAAAATACAAGTATGAGAGAGTCATAGAAAAAATGAATATTGAACTTCGTCGAACATCTAATTGGGAGAAGAAATGGAGAATTACGACTAATCCTGACAAGGTCCTTGTTAGCACGATAGGATGTTTTGCATCAACCATCGAAGATAAAGGGGGTATCTCCATCAGAGGTACACCTGTAGCCATTAGAAACCCTAACAAGATCTTGGGATATGAAATAGACAGGCTGCTCCACTCAACATCTCATGTAACTAAAAAGATCAACACAGCCAAAGCCGGTCTTAGCAAACTCTTTCGATTCAATCAAGCCCCTCAACATGTCAAAAAACATCTGTATAAAATGATAATAAGACCTATACTCGAATATCCTTGTGTCCCAATGTCATTAACAACAAAGACCAACATGCTACGGTTACAAAGGGTCCAGAATAGAGCTCTTCGCTTTATTACCGATACCAGGAGGAGAGACAGAGTTAAAATGGCAGATTTACACACACAACAAGATATTACTGCCATAAATGTACACCTTGACACCCTAAAAAAGAAACAACTTTATACAATGCAAGAACTATACATGCCAGATAGAGAACATCCTATACAAGTGATAAATACCACCGATTACACCATCAATACTCCGCCTCACAGGACTCAAAGAATGACTCTCCCACAGAGGGTTCGTCGTTTTATTCATAAAGATGATTACCCTCGACCCATGATTTTGAGCAACTTACCTGATGAAGAAGATTGGATACCACCAGAACCCTTCTATGTATACTGAAAATCATCGCCCCCAATTAGGGAGACATCTTAAATAACTTTCTAATGTAAAATTATGCTATTGACTATTGTTGGACACCACCATTAAGAAGCTATTGTCACGAACTTATAAACTGGCCAGAAAATTATTGCCTTTCTTGTCGTATGAATATCCGTTGCGCAATCGCGAAAAAAAAAAATTGCAACTTGTATAACTACTACCAATTCAGAGTCATGTAGTTATATACCTATTATATTTATGTGACTCTGATGGGTTAGTATTATACCTCTTAAAGAATATCTTATCAATTCACATACACTTTTTAAATTGCACCAAAGTGGTTGGGCCACTTACCTTCTATATCCTACCTCTCCCCCCCCCCCCTCCCACCCTTTTCCAATATTTCCATCCTTACCCATCCTTCTTCCTTACCCATCTTACCAAAGCTCTGGTCATCAGAAGAAGAAGTCTTTTAATGATTTTTAAATTTACTCTTAAGTGACTCACAAAACTGGAACAACACAGTTGCAAACAAATCACAATCAAGTATAGCACAATGGACTGCAAGTTTTAGAGCTCACTTCCCATGAGTTTCAACCCCACTTGTTCTGTGGTCTAGTTTAAAGTGACTTGTTCGATTTTGTGTCTAGCAAAAAATGTAGTTTAGTTTTCTAGATGGTTTCATGGAGTTTATTCTTGGTCAGAGCTTCATTTTCCTCACTACATGCTAAATACCCTCGTTTATCCATTGCCTTATTATTATTAAACCATCACATCGTCCACAAACTGAAATACAGCATATGGAATTACCAACAGTTTATTCGATGAAATTGCGTCCCTCTCTGCTATACTTAACCCTTGCAGTGGCTGTCGCGTAGATCTATGTTACAGAGGCCAGGGTCTCTTACGTAGATCTATGTTACTGAGGCAGGGTCCCTCACATAGCTCTACGTTTTGAGCACAGCTCCTCAGATAAACAGTGAGCAGCAAGTTTTGGCCTAGATATGTGAGAATAGGTTTGTGCAGCGAGTGAACATAGTACAGGTCGACCATCACTAATCCAGCATCATTGGGACCTGTAGTGTGTCGGATTATTGAGTTTGCCGGATTACAGAGTGGTTAGGTTAGAATGCACTAAATTAACCTATCAGTAGAGAGACTTTCTGCTACATCTTCCTCATTTTCATCACTGCTTTCTCCTCCACTGGCTTGCTGCTATGGATTTACAACCATCTGCACAATTTGAGTCAGTATAATGATTTGAGTCAGTACATATAATAATGAAATTTGAAATTATGCTAGCCAAAATTAGTGCCGGATTACTGATGGAACCGGATAACTGATTGCTGGATTAGAGATGGCCGACCTGTATATAAAAAAAAAATCACGCCCCACATGGTGCATGATGGGGAAAGCAAAATACTGACTGTGTTTGGTTTAAAATAGCAACTCTGAGGTGTTTTCTAGGGTGATTTTATTGATAGAATGGAAGATACACTACTGACAGAGATGATTTTGGTTGATAATTAACACATATGCTTAACAGTTAGGTATCTTTATTCCAAAACATTTTTCCTATACAGTAGGCTTCTTCAGTTGAATACAGAGGAAGCAGTAGAAACAGTAGAGATGTAAAGACAATGTCTTCAAAGATGATGGACTGATTACATAGTTTTGAGGTGGTCAGTCCCTCAGTCTGGAACACTGGAGTAGAGGGACTGACCATCTCAAAACCATGTCTTCGAGGGTGAAGGACTGATTACATTATCTTTACATCTCTACTGTTTCCTCTGTATTCAACTGAAGAAGCCTACTGTGTAGGCAAATTATTATTATAATCAAAGGGGAAGCGCTAAACCCATAGGATTATACAGCGCCCGGGGGGGGGGATGTGGAAGGCATTCAGGCTTAATTCGGGGAACTGGAGCACAGATCCAATTCCCTAAATCAAGAGCCCCTCACCAACATCAAGGAACCTTCCATGAGGGGTGTGTAGGCAAAACATTTTGGAACAAAGATACCTAACTGTTAAGCATGTGTGCTAACAACTGGTTGGTATTGTATATCATTATCATATTCATGATTTTGGTTGGTTTTTCAGGACTGGAATTAGCTTGAGATTGGGCTTAAAAAAAAAAAGCTGAAATATTCAATTATTGCCAATTTTCATGAGGGGCAAGACCCCCCTGTACCCCCTTGTCTGTTTTATTGGTTTGTAATAGGTCTGATTCAGTTATTGGGATGCTGTAAACCATGACCATTCCTGGTTATATTTTATTATCCCAAAAATTGGGTAAATTCAAAATGGAAGGCAATTGTAATAAAGAAGAGGCTTGAGAACATGAATAATGTACATACAAAATGTTATTTTAATGCCTGGAATGTCTACAGTGTTTATTTTGGACTATAGTAGAACCCCCCTAGCCACTGATTCAGTATCCATGGTTTACTGTGGCCCAAAAATACCTCTTGATTTAACACACCAGTGGTGCTGTATGACCCTTGTAGGTTTAGTGCTTCTTTTTTATTATAATAATTTAACATACCAATGGCTCCAAAGTGCAAGAGTAAAGTAGAGAAGCTGGCAGCTGTTCAAAGCCTAAGAGAAGTCATGAAGCACTTCCCATCAGTGCAAAAGTGATAATTCTCCACTTATTGTGCATAATTTATCAATTAAACTTTATAATAGGTATGTATACGACTTATATATATATATATGGGGTTTGCTACTATCCAGTTTTGGTATCCATGGAATGTGTTCCCCGTGGTTACGGGGTTTTACTTGTACTTTATAAGGTATTATTATTATTATTATTATTATCAAAAAGAAGTGCTAAGCCACAAGGGCTATACAGCGCTGCAGGGTAGGAAAGGAAGCGAGGGTATTGGGCGGCAGAAGGGGGGAGGGGCGATCAGTAGGTTACAGAAAACAGCAGGGCAGGGGATAGTGCAGGGTAGAGGGTAGCAAGAGATCAAGGTAGAAAGGGCTGAAGGTATCATCAGAGTTTGTGAAGTAAGTCAGTTGTTGTCAAAAAGTCAATGAGAGAGTCCGGATGAAAGGTGGGTCCATCAGCGAGAAGGGAAGGTAAAGAGAGAGCAGCTGAGCGAAGACGACGTTGGAGGGAAATTCTGCGTGCTCGCTGATAAAGTAGGCAGTCTAACAGAATGTGGCTGACTGATAATGGAACCTGACAATTCCCACAGAGAGGAGCAGGGTGCCTCTCCATGAGATATCCATGAGTAAGACGAGTATGGCCAGTGCGGAGACGGGAGAGAGTAGTCTCCCAACCTCGGCACTGGTGACAAGAAGACGGCCAGTAACCTATACTCAGTTTAATAGATTGAAGTTTGTTACCGAGTAGAGTAGACCAACGTAATTGCCAACGGGTGTGAAGGTGGGTAGCTATTGCAGCAAAATAGTCCGTAAATGGAACACCTCTATATGAAACTGGTAGGTCATGTACTGCTGACCACGCAGCAGTGTCTGCCTGTTCATTGCCCTGTACGTCAACATGACCAGGGACCCAACAAAAAACAATATCTTTATGCTTGGTAGAGATGCGGCATAGCCAAAGTTGAATACGGAGGACTAAGGGGTGAGGTGTATCAAATTTCTGTATAGCCTGTAAAGCACTAAGGGAGTCTGAGACAACCACAAATGATGACACAGGCATAGATGCAATACGGATAAGTGCTGCAAGAATGGCATACAATTCAGCAGTAAAGATACTAGCTGAAGATAGTAAATGCCCTCGTACGACGCTGTCCGGAAACACTGCTGCGAATCCGACGCTGTCAGAAGACTTAGAGCCATCTGTGTACACTGCAATGGCACGAGAATGAGAGTGGAAGTGTCGAGTGTGCTCTCTACGGACTCACGTGTCGAGTGTGCTCTCTACGGACTCACGTGTCGAGTGTGCTCTCTATGGACTCGTGTCGAGTGTGCTCTCTACGGACTGAACCAAGATGCCCTCCATCGCGCAACTTTACCAACAGCTTAAGGAAGAATTGAGGATGGCGAAGATGGAGATTCGGCGATTGACCGAGGAAAACAAGAAGATTCGTGGTAGTCCTCCTGTTTTGAGTCCTCAGGTCAAGAAGGGAAACTGGTCAATGGTTGGACAACAGGGAACGAAGTTGACAATCAAGAAGACGAATGGGAAGGTTGAAGCGATGAAGAAGAAAGAGTCTGCTGTGGAAACTGTTGTGGAAACATCTAATACATTCTCCGTGCTACCCGGCGAATGTGAGTCGACTACTAGGAACGTCACAGCGAGCGACACCAAGGAAGGTAAGAATATTGTTGTTGTTGGGGATAGCCAAGTTAGGTATATGGATAGGGTGTTCTGCTTGAAGGACAGGAGCAGGAGACAGAGAGTTTGCTTTCCTGGGGCTGGGATGGAGGATATTGTTAGCCATCTGGATGACATCATGAGAGGTAATGGGAGCAATCCTATTATCTGTCTCAGTGCTGGAGGCAACGATGTTGGCAGACGTAGGAGTGAGGACCTGATTAGCAGGTATAGGTCAGCAATAGAAATAATTAGGAGGAAGGGTGGGAACCCTGTCATATGTGGTATTTTGCCAAGGAGAGGAGTTGGAAATGAATGGTTGTCCAGGGCAATTGGTATCAATTGCTGGCTGGACAAATACTGTAAGGAAAATGCAGTAACATTCATTGACAACTTGGACCTCTTCTATGGCAGAAATGGCATGTATGCCAGGGATGGGGTTCACTTATCTAGGTCTGGGGTGGGGGCACTGGCAACTGCAGTGGAGGGAGCTGTTAGGACTTTAAACTAGGAATAGTTAGTGGTATGGGTTTTGACAGGAAAACAGTAAAGTCCCAGTGTAGTAATATTATGAGTTCTAGGGGAACTAGTAATAAGCAGAACGAGGTAGATATTGAAAAGCCAGTGACACTAGGTGATAAGGACAGTAATAGGTTTAGTAGAAAAACAGAAATGAGCAGGAAGGGTAAAGAGAAAGGAGAGTCTTTCAATGCTTATTATGCTAATAGCCGTAGTGCTAGGAATAAGATGGACGAGTTGAGATTAGTTGCTAGTGCAGGTAACATTGATGTATTTGCCTTAACCGAGACGTAGTTTAATTAAAAAAGTCGGGACATGCCTACGGAATGTCACATTCAAGGTTTTAAATTGTTCCAAGTAGATAGAAGTATCAGGAAGGGAGTGGGGTGGCATTGTATGTCCGAGATCGCTTGAACTGTTGCATAAAAACTGGTATTAAGTCTGAAGTAACACATACAGAGTCTGTTTGGATAGAATTTTCAGAGGGGCATGAAAAATTGATTTTAGGTGTGATATACCGTCTCCCAAACTTAGATAGGGACCAAGGGAGACTACTATGGGAGGAAATTGTTAAGGCCACAAGGCACGATAATGTAGTAATTCTAGGATTGGAATTTCTTGACTGGGAATTTAGAATCATACGACTTCTTAGAAGTAGTTCAGGATTGTTTTTTGAAGCAGTTTGTGATGGAGCCTACAAGGGGAAATAACCTGCTTGACTTAGTTCTGGCAAACAATGAATCCCTTGTTAATAATTTAGAAGTTTCAGAGGAACTGGGTGCTAGTGACCACAAATCAATTACATTTAGCATTGAATGGAAGTATGATAGTAGGGATAACTCAGTAACAGTGCCAGATTTTCGCTTAGCAGATTACCATGGGCTTAGAGAACACTTAGAGCTATCAATATGACAGTTTTCAGTACACTATACATGCTGCTCAAAGAACGTTTATCCTGTATAAAGAAATTAGATCTAATAGAAATGACCCAAAATGGATGAATAATAGGCTGAAATATCTACTAGGGAATAAGAAGGGAATTTATAGGCGTATCAAAAGAGGTGAGGGTCATCTTATGAATCAGTATATTGACATTAAGAGGGACGTTAAAAAGGGGATAAGAAAAGCTAAGAGGGACTATGAAATTAAAGTTGCTAGGGATTCGAAAACTAACCCAAAAAGTTTTTTCCAGGTCTATAGAACAAAAGTTAGAGATAAGATAGGTCCCCTTAAAAATAACTATGGGCATCTTACTGACAAGGAGAATGAAATGTGCTCGATTTTAAATAATTATTTTCTCTCGGTTTTTACACAGGAAGACAATAGCAATATCCCAGTAATTAATTTTTATAGTGGGCCTGAAGAAGATAAATTATGTAACATCACAGTCACTAGTGAAATGGTTATGAAACAAATAGACCGACTGAAGCAAAATAAGTCGCCAGGTCCTGATGAGCTTTTTTCAAGGGCTTTTAAGGAATGCAAAATGGAACTCTGTGAACCATTAACTAATATTTTTAATTTATCTCTTCAAACAGGTGTAGTGTCTGATATGTGGAAGATGGCTAATGTAATTCCTATTTTTAAAGCAGGGGACAAGTCGTTACCGTCAAATTACCGCCCAATAAGCCTGACCTCAGTTGTAGGCAAGTTACTAGAGTCAATTATAGCTGAGATTATAAGAAGCCATCTCGATAAGCATAGCTTGATTAATGATACTCAGCATGGATTCACGAGAGGCCGTTCTTGTCTAACTAATTTATTAACTTTCTTCAGTAAAGCTTTTGAGGCTGTTGATCACGATAAAGAATTTGATATTATTTACTTAGATTTTAGTAAGGCTTTTGATAGAGTTCCGCACCAAAGATTGTTAAAGAAAGTGGCAGCTCATGGCTTTGGGGGAAAAGTGCTCTCGTGGATCGAGTCATGGCTCACAGACAGGAAGCAGAAAGTGTCCATAAATGGGGTTAAATCCGAGTGGGGATCTGTTTACCTGGAGAGAGTTCCGGGGGTCAAAGCCCCTGCGGCCCGGTCTGTGACCAGGCCTCCTGGTGGATCAGAGCCTGATCAACGAGGCTGTTGCTGCTGGCTGCACGCAAACCAATGTACGAGCCACAGCCCGGCTGGTCAGGAACCGACTTTAGGTGCTTATCCAGTGCCAGCTTGAAGACTGCCAGGGGTCTGTTGGTAATCCCCCTTATGTATGCTGGGAGGCAGTTGAACAGTCTCGGGCCCCTGACACTTATTGTATGGTCTCTTAACGTGCTAGTGACACCCCTGCTTTTCATTGGGGGGATGTTGCTTCGTCTGCCAAGTCTTTTGCTTTCGTAGTGAGTGATTTTCGTGTGCAAGTTCGGTACTAGTCCCTCTAGGAATTTCCAGGTGTATATAATCATGTATCTCTCCCGCCTGCATTCCAGGGAATACAGTTTTAGGAACCTCAAGCACTCCCAGTAATTGAGGTGTTTTATCTCCGTTATGCTCGCCGTGAAGGTTCTCTGTACATTTTCTAGGTCAGCAATTTCACCTGCCTTGAAAGGTGCTGTTAGTGTGCAGCAATATTCCAGCCTAGATAGAACAAGTGACCTGAAGAGTGTCATCATGGGCTTGGCCTCCCTAGTTTTGAAGGTTCTCATTATCCATCCTGTCATTTTTCTAGCAGATGCGATTGATACAATGTTATGGTCCTTGAAGGTGAGATCCTCCGACATTATCACTCCCAGGTCTTTGATGTTGGTGTTTCGCTCTATTTTGTGGCCAGAATTTGTTTTGTACTCTGATGAAGATTTAATTTCCTCGTGTTTACCATATCTGAGTAATGGAAATTTCTCATCGTTGAACTTCATATTGTTTTCTGCAGCCCACTGAAAGATTCGGTTGATGTCCGCCTGGAGCCTTGCAGTGTCTGCAATGGAAGACACTGTCATGCAGATTCGGGTGTCATCTGCAAAGGAAGACACGGTGCTGTGGCTGACATCCTTGTCTATGTCGGATATGAGGATGAGGAACAAGATGGGAGCGAGTACTGTGCCTTGTGGAACAGAGCTTTTCACCGTAGCTGCCTCGGACTTTACTCTGTTGACGACTACTCTCTGTGTTCTGTTAGTGAGGAAATTATAGATCCATCGACCGACTTTTCCTGTTATTCCTTTAGCACACATTTTGTGCGCTATTACGCCATGGTCACACTTGTCGAAGGCTTTTGCAAAGTCTGTATATATTACATCTGCATTCTTTTTATCTTCTAGTGCATTTAGGACCTTGTCGTAGTGATCCAATAGTTGAGACAGACAGGAGCGACCTGTTCTAAACCCATATTGCCCTGGATTGTGTAACTGATGGGTTTCTAGATGGGTGGTGATCTTGCTTCTTAGGACCCTTTCAAAGATTTTTTATGATATGGGATGTTAGTGCTATCGGTCTGTAGTTCTTTGCTGTTGCTTTACTGCCCCCTTTGTGGAGTGGGGCTATGTCTGTTGTTTTTAGTAACTGTGGAACGACCCCCGTGTCCATGCTTCCTCTCCATAGGATGGAAAAGGCTCGTGATAGGGGCTTCTTGCAGTTCTTGATGAACACGGAGTTCCATGAGTCTGGCCCTGGGGCAGAGTGCATGGGCATGTCATTTATCGCCTGTTCGAAGTCATTTGGCGTCAGGATAACATCGGATAGGCTTGTGTTAACCAAATTTTGTGGCTCTCTCATAAAAAATTAATTTTGATCTTTGACTCTCAGTCTGGTTAGCGGCTTGCTAAAAACTGAGTCATATTGGGACTTGAGTAGCTCACTCATTTCCTTGCTGTCATCTGTGTAGGACCCATCTTGTTTAAGTAGGGGCCCAATACTGGACGTTGTTCTCGACTTTGATTTGGCATAGGAGAAGAAATACTTTGGGTTTCTTTCGATTTCATTTATGGCTTTTAGTTCTTCCCGCGATTCCTGACTCCTATAAGATTCGTTTAGCTTGAGTTCCATGCTTGCTAGTTCTCTGACCAGTGTCTCCCTACACATTTCAGATATATTGACCTTTTAGCCGCTCTGTTATTCTTTTCCGTCGCCTGTAAAGGGAGCGCCTGTCTCTTTCTATTTTACATCTACTCCTCCTTTTTCATAGAGGAATAAGCCTTGTGCATACATCGAGTGCCACCAAGTTAATCTGTTCTAGGCATAAGTTGGGGTCTGTGTTGCTTAGTATATCTTCCCAGCTTATATCGGTTAGGACTTGGTTTACTTGGTCCCACTTTATGTTTTTGTTATTGAAGTTGAATTTGGTGAATGCTCCCTCGTGACTAGTCTCATTATGTCGGTCTGGGGCTCCACGCATACATGTCTGAACCTCAATTATGTTGTGATCTGAGTATATTGTTTTTGATATGGTGACATTTCTTATCAGATCATCATTGTTAGTGAAGATGAGGTCTAGTGTATTCTCTAGTCTAGTAGGCTCTATTATTTGCTGGTTTAAATTGAATTTTGTGCAGAGATTTAAAAGCTCGTGTGAGTGTGAGTTTTCATCAGAGCTGCCTCCTGGTGTTATTACTGCAACAATATTATTTGCTATATTCCTCCATTTTAGGTGCCTTAAGTTGAAATCCCCCAGGAGCAAGATGTTGGGTGCAGGAGCTGGAAGATTTTCCAGACAGTGGTCAATTTTTAACAGCTGTTCCTGGAATTGCTGGGATGTTGCATCCGGAGGCTTGTAGACTACCACAATGACTAGGTTTTGGTTCTCTACCTTTACTGCTAAAACTTCCACTACATCATTTGAGGCATTTAGCAGTTCTGTGCAAACAAGTGAGTCTGCAATGTACAGGCCAACCCCCCCCCCCCCACTTTTGCCTGTTCACTCTGTCACATCTGTATAGGTTGTAACCTGGGATCCATATTTCGTTGTCCAAGTGATCCTTTATGTGGGTCTCAGTGAAAGCCGCGAACATTGCCTTTGCCTCTGCAAGCAGTCCACGGATGAAAGGTATTTTGTTGTTTGCTGCTGGCTTTATTATTATTATTATAATCAAAAAGAAGCGCTAAGCCACAAGGGCTATACAGCGCTGCAGGGTAGGGAAGGAAGCGAGGGTATTGGATGGCAGAAGGGAGGAGAGATGATCAGTAGGTTACAGAAAACAGCGGGGCAGGGGATAGTACGGGGGTAGGGGGTAGCAAGAGATTGAAGTAGAAAGGGCTGAAGGTATCAGAATTTGTGAAGTAAGTCAGTTGTTGTCAAAAAGTCAATGAGAGAGTCTGGATGAAAGGTGGGTCCATCAGCGAAAAGGGAAGGTAAAGAGAGAGCAGCAGAGCGAAGACGACGACGGAGGTAAATTCTGCGTGCTCGTTGATAAAGTGGGCAGTCCAACAGAATGTGGCTGACTGATAATGGAACTTGGCAATTCTCACAGAGAGGAGCAGGGCGCCTCTCCATGAGATATCCATGAGTAAGACGAGTATGGCCAATGTGAAGACGGGAGAGAGTAGTCTCCCAACCTCGACACTGGTGATAAGAAGACGGCCAGTAACCTATACTCGGTTTAATAGATTGAAGTTTGTTGCCGAGCATAGTAGACCAACGTTGTTGCCAACGGGTGTGAAGTTGGGAAGATATTGCAGCAAAATAGTCCGTAAATGGAATACCTCTACATGAAACTGGTAGGTCATGTACTGCTGACCGCGCAGCAGTGTCTGCCTGTTCATTGCCCTGTACGTCAACATGACCAGGGACCCAACAAAAAACAATATCTTTATGCTTGGTAAAGATGCGGCGTAGCCAAAGTTGGATACGGAGGACTAAGGGGTGAGGTGTATCAAATTTCTGTATAGCCTGTAAAGCACTAAGGGAGTCTGAGACAACCACAAATGATGACACAGGCATAGCTGCAATACAGATAAGTGCTGTAAGGATGGCATACAATTCAGCAGTAAAAATACTAGCCGAAGATAGTAAATGCCCTTGTACGACGCTGTCCGGAAACACTGCTGCGAATCCTACGCTGTCAGAAGACTTAGAGCCATCTGTGTACACAGCAATGGCATGAGAATGAGAGTGAAAGTGGTCAAGAAAATGAGAGCGGGAAGCGACCGTAGACAGTTGGGCTTTCGAGCAAGGGAGAGAGAAAGAACAGACTCGAACAGCTGGAACTTCCCAGGGGGGTAGGGAAAAGTGAGATGCTACATGTACATAGAAAGGTGGTAATTGAAGAGAAGACAAGAGCGAATGAAGGCGAAGAGAGAAGGGATGGAGTAAACAGGGGCAGTGAACAAATAAAGAATGTCTACTAATATCAGTGACCATTCTATAAATGGAAGGATTGCGGAGATCATGAGAGCGTACATAGTAGCGAAGGCAATGGGCATCACGGCGATCGGATAAGGATGGAACGTTCGCTTCTGCATAGAGGCTCTCGACAGGGGAAGAGCGAAAAGCACCAAGGCATAAACGTAATCCTTGGTGATGAATGGGGTTAAGGCTAGAGAGAGTAGCAGGAGATGCCGCTGAATAGATCTGGTCACCATAATCAAGTTTCGATAAGATAAGGGTGGAATGTAGGCGAAGGAGGGTTCGACGATCAGCTCCCCATGAAAGATGAGCAAGGGTTTTAAGGAGGTTCAGCCGGCTGTGGCAAGTTGCCTTCAGAGAGGTAATGTGAGGTTTCCAGGATAACCTACGATCAAAGAGGAGGCCCAGAAACTTGACTGTATCACGTTCTGGGATACAGGAGCCATAGAGGTACAAAGGATGATCGGAGATGACAGAGCATCTAGTGAAAGTAATTTGGTGGGTTTTAGTGCTGGAAAATTTAAACCCACGTGTGGTGGCCCAATTGGAAACACGGTCGACTGCATGCTGGAGAGAAACTGTAATAAGGTGACAGTCAGCGCCTGCACAGGCAATAGCGAAGTCATCAACATAGAGTGATGACCAAATATTTGATGGAAGACTAGAGGCCAAATCATTAATAGCAAGGAGAAAAAGTGTTGTGCTCAGAACACATCCCTGGGGGACACCTTCAGCTTGGATAAAGTCCGGGAAGAGCACATTATTAACCCGAACACGGAAATGCCTGTCAGTTAAAAAGTTCTTAAGGAAGGATGGTAGATTGCCTCGAAGGCCTAAGGAGTGGGCTTGGGCTAAAATATTATACCTCCAAGTTGTGTCATATGCCTTCTCAAGGTCAAAAAATATGGCAATAACTGAGTGGTTATTCGCAAAGGCATTACGAACATACGTATCCAAGCGTAGTAAGGGGTCTATGGTAGAACGTCCCTTACAAAAGCCATATTGACGAGTGGAGAGACTGTTGTGTCTCTAAATACCACACTAAACGTCTATTTACTAGGCGTTCCATCACTTTGCAAACTGCACTGGTAAGAGCAATGGGACGATAGTGGGAGGTTTCATGTCCCGTAGTGCCTGGTTTGCGGAAAGGGAGAACAATGGCGGATTTCCACAACTGTGGAAGAACTCCTTGTGACCAAATAAGATTGTAAAGGCGTAATAGGACTGCAAGGGCTGACTGATGTAAATGTTGTAGCATACGAATATGAATGTCGTCGGGCCCAGCTGCCGACGATCGGCAAGCTGAGAGTGTTGCCTCCAGTTCTTGAAGTGTAAAAGGCACATTAAACTGTTCTTCTCTGAGAGACAAAAAGTCCAAGGGTGCTAACTCTCTGGCAGACTTTGAGGAAAGAAATGAGGGGCATAGATGGAGTCCCTGAGAAATACGGACCAGATGATTGCCAATTTCATTGGCAACATCTAGTGGGTTTGCTATATCAACACCGGCAACCCGCAGAACAGGAGCCGGGTCAGGAGAATATTTACCACTCAGTTTTCGTACTTTTTTCCAGACTGCACTCATAGAGGAAGCAGAGGTGATGGTGGAGACATAATCTCGCCAGCAAGTGCATTTAGCGTCACGGATGAGACGGCGAGCGATCGCACGCTTCTGCTTAAATTCAAGAAGTCTCTCTGTGGTTCTATTGTACCGGTACCTGCCCCATGCAGCGCGTTTCAAACGTACTGCACGAGCACAAACAGGAGACCACCAAGGCACGCATTTCTGAGAATGCCTGTCTGAAGTTTGGGGTATAGAATGAGAAGCTGCGGTTAAAACGGAGGACGAGAAGAGGTGTAAAAGCTCATCGATGGAGGACGAAGAAGGAACCTCTCTAAAAACAGTTAGGTGTGAGTAAACGTTCCAATTTGCCTGATCAAATTGCCAGCGTGGGATGCGAAGAGGTGGTGAACATGAAGGGGAAGTAAGAATGATTGGGAAATGATCACTGTCATGTAAGTCCGGAAGAACAGACCAAGTGAAGTTTAATGCGGCAGAGGAAGAGCAGACTGAGAGATCGATGCAAGAGAGTGTATGAGTCCGAGGATCAAAATGGGTGCGAGTACCTGTATTTAAAACATGGAGGGGGTGGGTAGCATGAAAAGCCTCTAACTGAATGCCATGGAAATCACAGTGAGACCCCCCCAAAGGAAATGATGGGCATTAAAATCGCCAAGTAACAGAAGTGGTGGCGGTATTGACGAAACAAGAAAGGCAACATCCGGGATAGATAATGCCCGAGAAGGAGAGAGATACAAAGAACAGTGTATACCACCTATGCAAGTGGATACGGGCTGCTGTGTAATGCAGCGAAGTACAAACAAATAGCTGATGGTACGGAATATCAGTGCGTAGAAGAAGGGCACTTTCATTAAAGGTCCCATCAGGAAAAGGATCTGAAGAATACAATAAATTATAGCCTGAGATAGGATAGATAACGGCAGAGTGTAATTTTGGTTCCTGTAAGCAAACACGAAAAACTGGGAGAGCAACATCTGAAGCTCACCCCGATTACCCCTGAGGCCGCGAATATTCCACTGTAAATAGGCCATGATTGGCAACGATAAAGATACCTGAAATCCGCAGGTAAGGGTACCTACGGACTAGAAGGGTTAGAAAAGTCCACATGCGGTGGCAAAGGAAAACGTTCAAGTAACGAAGGAACGGTGTGTTGTGAAGAAAGGAGTTGTGCAGATGGAGAAGAGGAAAGAGAAGGAACAGAGGGTGGATCAGTGTCCATTGATGGTTTGGTCTCTGCAATATATTCAGAGATTGCTTCAAGTGTTTCAGAGTTCAGAGACGTCATATGGGAGACAATATTGGAGATGGAAGGAGGAGGAGTTTGAGTAAAGATCGGAGCTGTAATGGACTGCACCAAGGTAGGGGGGGGGGCCAAAGGGTGGAGGGAACTGGAGAAGTGTGGGAGGGGACAGAAGAGGCAGAAACCCGGGAGGTGGCAGAAGAGGAAGAAACTTGGGAGGGGACAGGGGAGGAAGGCACAGTACGAGGAGGAGGATGAACTTCCACACCTGTAACGGAGCCAGTGAAAGGGAAAGACGTAGGTACAGAGACCGGGAAGGTAAAATGTGGAGGTGGATGAAGGGAAGGAGGGGTTAAAGGGGATTTGTTGGACCACTGAGAAGTAGAGGGACGATTGGGAGGAGGTGTCCTATGAGGTCTTGTCGATACCGGGGTTTGTGAGGGAGAACACGAAGAAGTGAGGACAGACTGAGGTGTTGAAGTAGGGATGTCTGAGCCCAGGACAGCAAAAGAATTAGATACAGGAGTGACTATGGGACTGGCAACCGCAGAGGAGGCTGCAGAAGATGGGACCCCAGAAGTGGGGGGACGTTTTGAAACACGAGAATAAGAAACACAGGGTAGTCTCCCTTGGAGGCGGAGATGAGAAACTGCCATAGCATAAGGGAGACCCGAATTTCCCGCTCATTTAAGTAGACCTGGCAACGGCGAGAGTATGAAGGGTGAGCCTCATGACAATTAAGGCAAGAGGGAGGTCGACTGCAAGATGTATTAGAATGGTCATCCGCACCACAGACTGGGCATTCGGCTATAGATCTGCACTATTTTGCTGGGTGGCCAAATCGCCAGCAATTCCTACACTGTTGCGGTGTAGGGATCACCTTTCGAACTTGTAACTGATGTCCTGCTACATAAACAGAGGATGAGAGTTCACGGCTGTCAAAAGTTAAACGAGCCACATTGCAAGGGTATCGTCTTCGCCCGCGGGCGGGAAGAACATAAGTGTCTACCTTGAGAATTGGGAGATCTTGGAGTTCCAGCTGTTCGAGAATGTCATTGCCACATGTCTGGAAATTCTGTTGGACTATGGTATGGGGCAGAATAACAGTACCATTACAAGAATTGAGGGAATGATGTTTTTCGATAGTGATAGGAATAGTATCAATATGTGAAAGAAGAGAAAGATCATGAGCTTGGGTAGAATTCTGGACTGTGATGATGCACATACCACTCTTAAGAGCATGAAAGGAAATATCTCTACCAACATGGCGTAGGAGCGCTTTGCCAATACTATGGTCAGAAAGATAGGCAGTAGAAGAAGTCGGTCGTAAAGAATTTAGTCCATTGTGTGGTCCAAAACCGAGTGTGGAGAGGGAGTGCATGACGTGTCGGTCTTTTCCGAGTAGAATGGGAAAGTAACGAAGTAACATCGTCAGGAGATTGTCGTTGGCATTTAGAAGTGGGACCAGAGTCGGTCCGACGTGAGACGGGCTGGCGATTCGAAAATCGTCGCACCATAGAGGGAGAGGCCGGAAGCATAGTCAAAGGAGAGCGGAGGTCAGACAAATCGAAGGAGTCAGTGGAAGCCCCGGTACCTGAAGAGGGTGAGGAAACAGCACCAGCAAGAGGTACAGGGGCCTTAGGAGTGGCCAAAAGACGAGGCGAGGTCAGAACAGGGTGCGGTAACAATAAGGGGCCCGGGGGTAGCGGGGTCATGGATTTGGGACTCCATGGTGAGGTTACTTTTTTCTTTTTCTTTTTAAGAAAAAAAAGAAAAGAAAATAAAATAAAAAAAAGAAAAAAAGGGGGGACCAGGGAGGGATAGTTCCTAGGAGGAATGAAAGGGCCAGAAATCTCCCTCCGCGCCCAAGAGGACCTCAGCACTGCAAGTAACGCAGATGCAGCAGGGAACCCGTGCCATACCCTAACCCTTCATGCCAGTAAACCAGCAATCCGGGATAGCTACCTCAGTGGACAAAAGAGAGGGCGGCCGGATATCCGCCAAAAAGCATACCTCCTTCGGCCACCACCCCCAGAATCCGAAAGGTGGCTTCCAGAGATACACCCGTCGCCCGAAAGACACCCAAAGCCACCCTCCGGGATACCGGAGAGGGATCAGGACATCCCCAGGCGATCCAGATCCCACGGCAAACTACGCCACTGCCAAGAACCTCAACGGAATGGGATGGACCCTGGTACCCTTCCCCCTACCTATGAACTAGTGTGCCTGTGGGAAAAATCTCAAAGGCCAAAAAGAGGAAGGGCAAAAGGGAGGGGTGGGGAGGAGGAGGAGGAAAGGAAAAGGGGAGGATGGGATAGGGAAGGGGGGATTGGGGGGTAATTAGGTTCGGTCTGAGGAAGGAGACCGACAGGTCTAATTCCTCAGACCAAGAGCCTCTTCACCACGCCAAGGAGCCCCCCTTGAAGAGGACATTATAAGGTAGTTCTAATAGTTATCTTTACTTCTGATATAACTTTGATGAGTTTCAAGAGTTTTACTACTCTCTGAGCCTGGCCATTGTTGCTCTAGGCCTGCTACCCCACATATCCATCACAACCTAGTTGATCTTGGACCTGGTGAAGATACCTGTTCAGTTTTCTCTTCTACACTTGTTCCAGCTGTGTTTCTGATATCTTCTGGTAAGATGTTGAATAGTCTGGGGTCATCAATGTTGATAGTGTTCCCTTTTTGGTTTAAAATAAGACTCAGTAGGCAAAACCGCTGATGCATAAATTGCGCCCAGACCACTAATTTTGCACCTGAGTAATTCCATAAGTTTTCCATCAAATTCCATACTTTTGGTGTCATTACCTTCAGAAAAAACTTCCCTACCATTTCAAAAGAATTTTTTTTTTTAAATATGTGGACAGAGCAAAATTAATTTTGAGGGTCTGGACAGTGATAGGATTAAATTGCCCATTTATATTTTATTATTAGTGAAAAATGCTTTATGTAATTAGAGAACTAATCATGCCCATGATACTATATATCATTTTTCGCCAACCCATCCTCGTGAAGCAAAAAATCTGTTTCTAAGATACTATTTTAAGCAAATTTCTTGATACTGTTAAATTTACTGCATTTAGGTTAAGTTAGAATGTCATCTACTAGCAAAATGTAACAAATTATAACATACTACAATACCATTAAATTCAATAATAAATAAAAGGGATGGCAACTTTTAAAAGTCTGAACAGGAAATGGAGATCCACCAATGTACTGTACAACAAACTACTAAATATTTGTCTTTTCATTCTAGTGTTGCACATTCCATAGTCTTAGTCAAAGTGAAATAGTGTAATGCTACTGCTTAGGAGGATGGGCCATTTTCTCATATTTAATTAGGAATGAGCAACATCTATACATGAAGTATCTATTTAAAATTTCCCATAATAATGAACTGTTAGATTTCACAATGTGTTTGAGAAATTTAAATATGTTAATGTACTAAACAATTAAGGCAATTACTATAATCTGTGCGAATAAAATGTGTTCTTAAAATAAAAGTACTGCACATTATCAGAAACACCAGGCAGCTAATTAACAATTTATCAGTTTCTTGCTGAAGGGCTTGAAGAATATGGTATAAACAGTGTACAGGAGGGTCCCGCTTCACAGCATTTCGCTTATACAGCTGTTTTCATTTATACCCATTCTTTATTTATTCAGACTTCCTACAATAAATATATTCACCACTCGCTATAAGCTAAGGATGTAAATACTTTAAGGTAAGTAATGTGTGTACTGTATATGCATTTTTCAGTCCTAGCTATATTGTTCACTTAATATATGATAGTGTAAGCATATTATTATTAGGCTTTTATATGCATTTGAAAGTGAAAAAAAGGCAATGATTTCTGTGTTACAGCAGTAGCCCAGAACCTAGCGTGCTGGATAAGCGGGGCCCTCCTGTACTGAGAATCTCGTTGAAATGCAGGGCCGAGTCATAAAAAAATAAGTCAGAGATCAGTGCAATACAATATTCTATAAAAAATATATACACCAAACGTCTTGACATTAAAAGAATACACGAATATACAACTTAATATTAAAACTTAATAATTACATACTTAAAATGTATAATATAAAAATTCTGTATAATGTAAATATAAACTCCAAAATGTGACACAGATACTATATATAACTTTTGTTATGTATGGTATCTGTTCCTTAATGTTGTTACACACATTGGGATGTTGGCAAATTAGACACACTCAAGAGGAATGGCTAGGAAGTCTTAAAGTACCTTAAAATTATTATTGCTAGTATTGTATTACCATTATGATAGTAAGTGCTGAACCAGTGGGGGTCATTTATTATTATTATTACAATCAGTTTAAAGGAGGTTTTGTGTGCGAGGGGCTTAGACTTCCAGCAAGCATGCGTGAGCGTATTTGATAGGAGTGAATGGAGACAAATGGTTTTTAATACTTCGATGTGCTGTTGGAGTGTGAGCAAAGTAACATTTATGAAGGGATTCAGGGAAACCAGCAGGCCGGACTTGAGATGGGAAGTACAGGTACCATCCAACTTACGACTGAGCTTGGTTCCGACCAACCGGTCGTAAGTCAAAATAGACGTAAGTCGAACCTTAGAATATTGCTGACGTACTGGATAATAGTAGTACATAAGACCATAAGAAAGGAGGAACACTGCAGAAGGCCTGTTGGCCCATACTAGGCAGGTCCTTCACAATCCATCCCACTTAACAAAATATTTGCCTGACCCAATTTTCAATGCTACCCAAGAAATAAGCTTTGATAATTCTATTTACCCATGTACAAGTCCCACTCAAATCCAACCCCTCTCACTCGTGTATTTATCCAACCTAAATTTGAAACTACCCAAGGTTTTAGCCTTGATAACCCTACTAGGCAGACTGCTCCACTCATCAACTACCCTATTTCCAAAGCAATACTTTCCTGTATCCTTTCTAAATCTAAACTTATCTAATTTGAATCCATTACTGTGGGTTCTCTCTTGGAGAGATATCCTCAAGACCTTATTTATATCCCCTTTATTGATACCCATCTTCCATAAGATTTTTAATGCTATGTATTAATTTAGTCATTCTATGCTGAATGTTTTCTAATGAATTTATGTCCATTCTGCAATATGGAGAACAGAACTGGGCTGCACAATCTAGGCGAGGCCTTACAAATAATGCATAAAGCTGTAATATAACCTCTGTTGCTTACACTTCTTGATATATATCCCAGTAATCTGTTTGCCTTATTACATACTCTTAGGCAATGCTGTCTTGGTTTAAGGTTACTGCTCATCATAACCCCCAAGTCCTTTTCGCAATCTGTATGGCTAAGTTTGACATTATTTAACTTATAAGTGCTAGGGGTTATGAACGCTCCCGAGCTTCAGAACCTGAACTGCATCTGCCACATTTCTGACCAGGTATTGAGTTTGTCTGAATCCTCCTGAAGTTCCCTGATATCTATGTTTGAATCAATTATCCTATCTATCTTTGTGTCATCGGCGAATTTGCTCACATCACTGCTATTCCCTCATCAAGATCATTGATATATATTATAAACAACAACGGGCCTAAGACTGATCCCTGTGGAACACCACTTGTTACAGATCCCCACTCAGATTTAATCCCATTTATGCACACTCTCTGCTTCCTGTCTGTGAGCCATGACTCGATCTATGACAGCACTTTTCCCCAATGCCATGAGCTGCCACTTTAACAGTCTTTGGTGCGGTACTCTATCAAAAGCCTTACTAAAACAATATCGAATTCTTTATCGTGATCAACAGCCTCAAAAGCTTTACTGAAGAAAGTTAATAAATTAGTTAGAAAGGAACGGCCTCTCGTGAATCCATGCTGAGTATCATTAATCGGATTATGCTTATCCAGATGGCCTCTTATAATCTCAGCTATAATTGACTCTAGCAATTTGCCTACAATTGAGGTCAGGCTTATCGGGCGGTAATTTGACGGTAACGACTTGTCTCCTGCTTTAAAAACAGGAATTACCCTAGCCATCTTCCACATATCAGACACTACACCTGTTTGAAGAGATAAATTAAAAATATTAGTTAATGGTTCACAGAGTTCCATTTTTCATTCCTTAACCCTTTCAGGGTTTCGGCCGCACTAGTACGGCTTATGCACCAGGGTCCATGACATACTAGTACTCATAAATTCTAGTGCCTTTAAATCTAGTGAGAGAAAGCTGGTAGGCCTACATATGAAAGAATGGGTCTATGTGGTCAGTGTGCGCAGTATAAAAAAAAATCCTGCAGCACACAGTGCGTAATGAGAAAAAAAAACTTTGACCGTGTTTTTGGATTAAAACAGCGACTTTGCACTGTATTTTCGTATGGTATTTATTGTTGTATTTTAGTTTTCCTGGTCTCGTTGTATAGAATGGAAGACATATTACAGAAATTGAGATGATTTTGACTGGTTTTACAATGAAAAGTACCTTGAAATTGAGCTCAAAGTAGCAGAAATGTTTGATTTTTACCAAAGTTCAAGAGTAAACAAATCATGCTAAGCATCCAATACACGCCAACTGGGGAGTCTAATATTCTTTCACAAGTGCGCCGATATTATTTATACCATTTCTACACTAATGCAGTAGTCTGCATAACAGTAAATCTTCTATTTTTTGTGAGAATAAAAATTCAAAATGGAAAGCAAAAGAATGTAAGAGGGGCATAGGGATGTGACTAATGAACAGAGGAAATGTTATTTTAGTGCCAGGAATGTTTTTCTTGTTTATTCTGGACCCTATTTGGAAATTGGCAAAATTGCTAAATTCTGACCACTGTATTGGATAGTTGAAATCGGTAAATTGGTGGTTTCTTGTACTCATTCGATAGAAAAAATGGAGTTCTAGCGAAATACTGTAGTTATGATTTTTGTATACTAGTCCCGCTAACTTCGCAAGAGCATAATTCCGTAAGTTTTCCATCAAATTTCATACTTTTGGTGTCATTATGATCGGGAAAAGATTCTCTATCTTTTCATAAGAAAAACTATTTTTTTTTTTAAATTTGGGGGACCCTGAGAACAAGTTTCTGAGAGGGCCTGTGGACCCTGAAAGGGGTTAAGAACCCTTGAAAAAAGCTCATCAGGACCCGGCAATTTATTTTGTTTCAGTCGGTCTATTTGTTTCATAACCATTTCACTAGTGACTGTGATGTTACATAATTTATCTTCTTCAGGCCCACTATTGTTTACCTGGAGTTTACTTGGAGAGAGTTCCGGGGGTCAACTCTCCCGCGGCCCGGTCTGTGACCAGGCCTCCTGGTGGATCAAAGCCTGATCAACCAGGCTGTTGCTGCTGGCTGCACGCAAACCAACATACGAGCCACAGCCCGGCTGATCAGGAACTGACTTTAGGTGCTTGTCCAGTGCCAGCTTGAAGACTGCCAGGGGTCTGTTGGTAATTCCCCTTATGTGTGCTGGGAGGCAGTTGAACAGTCTCGGGCCCCTGACACTTATTGTATGGTCTCTTAACGTGCTAGTGACACCCCTGCTTTTCATTGGGGGGATGGTGCATCGTCTGCCAAGTCTTTTGCTTTCGTAGTGAGTGATTTTCGTGTGCAAGTTCGGTACTAGTCCCTCTAGGATTTTCCAGGTGTATATAATCATGTATCTCTCCCTCCTGCGTTCCAGGGAATACAGGATTAGGAACCTCAAGCGCTCCCAATAATTGAGGTGTTTTATCTCCGTTATGCGCGCCGTGAAAGTTCTCTGTACATTTTCTAGGTCGGCAATTTCACCTGCCTTGAAAGGTGCTGTTAGTGTGCAGCAATATTCCAGCCTAGATAGAACAAGTGACCTGAAGAGTGTCATCATGGGCTTGGCCTCCCTAGTTTTGAAGGTTCTCATTATCCATCCTGTCATTTTTCTAGCAGATGCGATTGATACAATGTTATGGTCCTTGAAGGTGAGATCCTCCGACATGATCACTCCCAGGTCTTTGACGTTGGTGTTTCGCTCTATTTTGTGGCCAGAATTTGTTTTGTACTCTGATGAAGATTTAATTTCCTCATGTTTACCATATCTGAGTAATTGAAATTTCTCATTGTTGAACTTCATATTGTTTTCTGCAGCCCACTGAAAGATTTGGTTGATGTCCGCCTGGAGCTTTGCAGTGTCTGCAATGGAAGACACTGTCATGCAGATTCGGGTGTCATCTGCAAAGGAAGACACGGTACTGTGGCTGACATCCTTGTCTATGTCGGATATGAGGATGAGGAGCAAGATGGGAGCGAGTACTGTGCCTTGTGGAACAGAGCTTTTCACCGTAGCTGCCTCGGACTTTACTCTGTTGGCGACTACTCTCTGTGTTCTGTTAGTGAGGAAATTATAGATCCATCGACCTGTGTAAAAACCGAGAGAAAATAATTACACCTACCATCCGACTTACGACCGAGTTCGGTTCCGAGAAACCGGTCATAAGTCGAACTTTACTACTGAATATTAACAAAACATTTTTGTAATGACTATTTTGTTTTATTTTGGTATTTCATGTTTTACTTTACTTTTATGCTGTTAGAACTGTATTTTATACTGTAAGGTTTAGGATAAACACTGTGTACAACACAAATAGTTGTTTATTTCCCAGAAATTTGGCATAAAAAACACGGTCGTAAGTCGAGTAGGTCATAAGTCGGATGGTAGGTGTATTTAAAATCGAGCACATTTCATTCTCTTTGTCAGTAAGATGCCCATAGTTATTTTTAAGGTGACCTATCTTATCTCTAACTTTTGTTCTATACACCTGGGAGTTCACTGTTTTCCTGCAAAAACCCATACTACTAACTATTCCTAGTTTAAAGCTTACCTAACAGCTCCCTCCACGGCAGTTGCCAGTGCCCCCACCCCAGACCTTGATAAGTGAACCCCATCCCTGGTATACATGTCATATCTGCCATAGAAGAGGTCCCAGTTGTCAATGAATGTTACCACATTTTCCTTACAGTATTTGTCCAGCCAGCAGTTGACACCAATTGCCCTGGACAACCATTCATTTCCAACTCTTCTCCTTGGCAAAATGCCACATATGACAGGGTTCCCACCCTTCTTCCTAATTATGTCTATTCCTGACCTATACCTGCTAATCAAGTCCTCACTCCTACGTCTGTCAACATCGTTGCCTCCAGCACTGAGACAGATAATAGGATTACTCCCATTACTTCTTGTGATGTCGTCCAGACGGCTAACAATATCCTTCATCCCAGCCCTAGGAAAACACACCCTCTGCCTCCTATTTCTATCCCTAAGACAAAAAGCCCTATCCATAAACTTAATCTGACTGTCCCCAACTAAAACAATGTTCTTACATTGACTGGCAGTGTTCATGACATTCTCGGCAGTCTTTGTAGAGATGGTCTTCACTGGGTGGCTTCATTGTGTCGTTAGCAACTGTCTTTGTTAGAAGATCGTGGGTGGCTGACTCACATTCGTCTGGTAGCACAGTAAAGGAGTTCGAAGTTACCACAACAGTCTCTTTCTTCTTCATCGTCTCCTCCTCTCCATTTGCCTTCTTGATCCTCAACTTCATTCCATGCTGTCCAGCCACTACCCAGGTTCCCTTCTTGACCTGAGGACTCACAACAGGACTACTACGAATCCTCTTGTTTTCCTCCATCAATCGCCGTATCTCAAGCTTCGCTACCCTCAATTCCTCTTTAAGCTGCTGGTGAAGTTGCTCAATGGAGGGCATCCTGGTTTACTCCAAAGGGAGTACACTAGACACATCCTCACTGAGCTAATTACAGGTCACCACTGAAACATGCCTTCTCAAATCCATCCATATACATTTGCCTGACCTATTTTTTATGCCACCTAAGCCATAGCTTATGTAACCTTTCGTTCTCATGTACCAGCTGACTTTTCCACCACATGTATAACTACTACTACCACCTCTACTTGTGTGGGCGAAATGTTGTCAATAAAGGCTCACATTATACTGGTGCCAGACGCACGGTCATAAGTCGAGTGGTTGTATGTCGCATAGATTGTAAGTCGGATGGTACCTGTACAGTGTCTGCACTCCGAAGGAGGGGTGTTAATGTTGCAGTTTTAAAAACTGTAATTTAAAGCACCCCTCTGGCAAGACAGTGATGGAAGTTTTTCTTTTTCGGGCCACCCTACCTTGGTGGGAATTGGCCGATGTGTTAATAAAAAAAAAAAAATTAAACACAGAAGGGTTATACAGTACTGAAGGGACTTGAGTCCTCAAGAAAAGTATAGTGCCAGCACTCTAGAGGGGTGGGGATATTTACTCTATGGAGGGTTATTTTAACTGTTGCATCTGTGTGCCTCTGGGAAGACAGTGATAGTGTGAATGATGGTGAAAGTGTTCTTTTTGGGTCACCCTGCCTCAGTGGAAGATGGCCAGTGTGTTAAAAAAATATATACAGTGGTCCCTCGATAATCGTCCTTTTCGGAAATCGTAGCGTTATTTTCGTCCAAACATTGGCTCGCAAATCGTCGTTTGTCCTGAACACATACTCATGGCTCTAAGCCGCCTCAGTCTCCCTTCCCAGCCAATGTGCCACTGTTTACCAGTAAGCTACGGTCCCCTCACTTGTTCATACAAACTATTTCATAATATTACATTCATTTTAGTGCTTGCAAGTGCTAAATAAGCTACCATGGCTCCAAAGAAAGCTCCTAGTGCCAAGCCATTGGTAAAGAAGGTGAGAAATACGATTGAATTTAAGAAAAACATCATTGAACAATATGAAAGTGGCGTACGTGTGGCCGAACTGGCCAGGATGTATAACAAATCCTGTACAACCATATCTATCATGGCCAAGAAAAAGGAAAGCAAGGAAGCTGTTGTTGCAAAGTGGGTAAATATCCTGACAAAAATGAGATCACCAGTACCCAAAGATGTTGAGAAGTTATTATTGGTGTGGATAAATGAGAAAAAATTAGCAGGAGTTAGTCTTATGATGTCGATTATTTGTGAAAAGGCTAGGCAGTTGCATGACGATCTGGTAAAGAAATTGCCTGAAATGAGTACTGATATTTGTGAATTTAAAGCCAGCAAATGTTGGTTTGGGAGATTTAAGAACCGTAGTGGCATACACAGTGTGATAAGGCAGTGTGACAAAATTGCGGCTACAAAATTCGTAAGTGAATTCATGGAGTACATAGGGGCTGAAGGACTGAAACCTGAACAAATGTTCAATTGTGACAAAACAGGCCTCTTTTGGAAGAAAATGCCAAAGAGGACCTACATTACTTAGGAGGAAAAGGGACTACCAGGACACAAGCCTATGAAAGACAGGCTGACACTCATGTTCTGTGCTAATGCTAGTGGGGATTTCAAAGTGAAGCTGTTACTAGTGTACCATTCTGAAAATCCCAGAGTGTTCAGGAAAAACAATGTTATGAAGAGTAAATTGTGTATGTTTTGGAGATCTAATAATAAGGCATGGGTCACGAGGGAAATTTTCGTCGAGTGGTTCAATGAAGTGTTTGGCCCTAATGTGAAGAATTACCTCCTGGAAAAGAAATTGGATCTCAAGTGCCTCCTAGTAATGGACAATGCACCTGCTCATCCTCTAAACTTGGATGACCTAATTCTGCAGGAGTTTGGGTTCATCACAGTAAAGTTCTTGCCCCCCAAATTCCACTCCTCTCCTCCAGCCCATGGACCAGCAGGTCATTTCAAACTTTAAAAAACTCTACACCAAAGCAATGTTTCAAAGGTGCTTTAATGTGACCTCAGACACTCGCTTGACCCTAAGAGATTTTTGGAAAGAACACTTCAGTATCCTCTATTGCATAAGCCTTATAAGTAAGCCTTGGGAGGGAGTGACTACCAGGACTTTGAACTCTGCTTGGAGAAAATTGTGGCCAGATTGTGTCCACAAGAGAGATTTTGAAGGGTTTGTGGCTGACCCTGATGAGCCTATGCCAGTTGTGAACTCTATTGTGGCATTGGGGAGTTCCATGGGGTGGGATGCGAGTTTGGAGGATGTGGAAGAGTTGGTGGAAGACCACAACAAAGAGCTAACCACTGAGGAGCTGAAAGAGCTTCAGCAGGAACAGCAACAGATCACAGCTCAGAGTCTTGCTGCAGAGGAGGAGGAAGAGAGATGGAAGAAGGTGCCTTCTTCAGAAATTAAGGAGATTTTTGAAATGTGGGGTAGGATGGAAAGATTTATGGAGAAACATCACCCTGAGAAGGATGTTGCAAGCCATGTTGGCAACATGTACAGTGACAAAGTCTTGGCCCATTTTAGGGAAGTTTTAAAGAGACGCCAGAAACAGAGCTCTCTGGATACTTTTTGCGAGACAGAACTCCAGTGACTCTCAAGGTGGTCCTAGTAGCATTAAGAAACAGAGAAGAGAAGTAACCCCAGAAAAGGACTTGGTACCAGAGGTGTTGATGGAAGGGGATTCCCCTTCCAAACAGTAACTAATCCAATCTCTCTCCTCCTCCAGTCTTCCATACACTAAAAAGAATCACCAATAAAGGAAAGTGTTATGCTGTTAATGTTTCATTCATCATGTCCCATTGTATTGTTTATGTACTACATCTATATTTCATGTAAAAAAAATTTTCTTAATACTTCTGGGTGTCAGGAACGGATTAATTGTATTTACATTATTACTTATGGGCGAAAATTTATTCGAAATCGTCTATTTCGACAATCGTCACACTTCCAGGAACGGATTAATGACGATAAACGAGGGACCACTGTATATTTTTTTTAACAAGTCGGCCATCTCCCACCAAGGCAGGGTGACCCAAAAAGAAAATACTTTTATCATCATTCAACACTCTCACCTCACTCATTCATAATCACTGTTTTTGCAGAGGTGCTCAGAAGCATATATGTATAAAGATGCACAACATATCCCTCCAAACTGCCAATATCCCAAACCCCTCCTTTAAAGTGCAGGCATTGTACTTTCCATTTCCAGGACTCGAGTCCGGCTATATAAAAATAACCGGTTTCCCTGAATCCCTTCACTAAATATTACCCTGCTCACACTCCAACAGATTGTCAGATCCCAAATACCATTTGTCTCCATTCACTCCTAACACGCTTGCTGGAAGTCCAAGCCCCTCTCCCACAAAACCTCCTTTACCCCCTCCCTCCAACCTTTTCGAGGACGACCCCCTACCCCGCCTTCCTTCCCCTACAGATTTATACGCTCTCCATGACATTCTATTTTGATCCATTCTCTCTAAATGACCAAACCACCTCAATAACCCCTCTTCAGCCCTCTGACTAATACTTTTATTAACTCCACACCTTCTCCTAATTTCCACACTCCGAATTTTCTGCATAATATTTACACCACACATTGCCCTTAGACAGGACGTCTCCACTGCCTCCAACCATCTCCTCGCTGCAGCATTTACAACCCAAGCTTCACACCCATATAAGAGTGTTGGTACTACTATACTTTTCTACATTCCCTTCCTTGCCTCCATAGATAACGTTTTTTGTCTCCACATATACCTCGACGCACCACTCGCCTTTTTTCGTTCATCAATTCTGTGATTAACCTCATCCTTCATAAATCCATCCGCTGACACGTCAACTCCTAAATATCTGAAAACATTCACTTCTTCCATACTCCTCTCCAATTTGATATCCAATTTTTCTTTATCTATGCACCTGGAGAAGAGAGAAGTGTAGAAGAAAGAGATTTTGGGAAATGTTGAGTGAATGCATGGGGAGCTTTGAACCAAGTGTGAGAGTACTTGTGGTTGGGGATTTCAATGCTAAAATGGGTAAAAATGTTGCGGAGGGAGTAGTAGGTAAATTTGGGGTGCCAGGGGTAAATGAAAATGGGGAGCCTTTTATTGAGCTATGTGTAGAAAGAGGTTTGGTAATAAGTAATACATATTTTATGAAAAAAGAGCATAAATAAACATACAAAGTATGATATAGCGCATAATGAAAACAGTTTGTTAGATTATGTATTGGTGGATAAAAGGTTGATGGGTAGGTTCCAGGATGTACATGTTTATAGAGAGGCAACTGATATATTGGATCATTATTTAGTTGTAGCTACAGTTAAAGTAAGAAGTAGATGGGACAAGAAGAAAGTGGCAACAACAAATAAGAGAGAGGTGAAAGTGTATAAACTAAGGGAGGAGGAAGTTCGGGTGAGATATAAGCAACTACTGGCAGAAAGGTGGGCTAGTGCAAGTATGCATAGTGGGGGGGGGGGGGGGTTTGAAGAGGGTTGGAATAGTTTTAAAAATGCAGTATTAGAATGTGGGGCAGAAGTTTGTGGTTATAGGAGGGTGGGTGCAGGAGGAAAGAGGAGTGAATGGTGGAATGAAGTAAAGGGTGTGATAAGAGAAAAAGGTAGCTTATGAGAGGGCAAAAGGAGAGCAGATGATAGAGTGGGAGAGGCACTGTCAAGAAATTTTAATGAAAATAAGAAAAATTTTGGAGGGGGTTAAACAAGTTAAAGATTAGGCAACGAATGGATTTGTCAGTTAAAAACAGAGTAGGGGAGTTAGTAGATGGGGAGATGGAGGTATTGGATAGATGGCGGGAATATTTTGAGGAACTTTTAAATGTTGACAAAGAAAGGGAGGCAGTAATTTCATGCATTGGCCAGGGAGGTATACCATCTTTTAGGAGTGAAGAAGAGCAGGATGCGAGTGTGGGAGGTGCATGAGGCATTACATAGAATGAAAGGGGATACAGCAGCTGGAACTGACGGGATCATGACAGAAATGCTAAAAGCAGGGGAGGATAGTGTTAGAGTGGTTGGTATTTTTGTTTAATAAATGTATGAAAGAGGGAGAGGTACCTAGGAACCGGCAGAGAGCATGGATAGTCCCTTTATATAAACGGAAGGGGGACAAAAGAGATTGTAAAAATTATAGAGGAACTAGTTTACCGAGTATACCAGGAAAAGTGCACGGTAGGGTTGTTATTGAAAGAATTAGAGGTAAGACAGAATGTAGGATTGTGGATGAGCAAGGAAGTTTTAGAGTGGGTAGAGGATGTGTAGATCAAGTGTCTACATTGAAGCATATATGTGAACAGTATTTAGATAAAGGTAGAGAAGTTTTCATTACATTTATAGATTTAGAAAAGGCTTATTATAGAGTGGATAGGGGAGCAATGTGGCAGATGTTGCAAGTATATGGAATAGGTGGTAAGTTACTAAATGCTGTAAAGAGTTTTTGAGGATAGTGAGGCTCAGGTTAGTGTGTGCAGAAGAGAGGGAGAATACTTCCCGGTAAAAGTAGGTCTTAGACAGGGATGTGTAATGTCACCATGGTTATTTAATATATTTATAGATGGGGTTGTAAAAGAAGTAAATGCTAGGGTGTTTGGGAGAGGGGTGGGATTAAATTATGGGGAATCAAATACAAAATGGGAACTGACACAGTTACTTTTTGCTGATGATACTGTGCTTATGGGAGATTCTAGTGTGTGTGTAAAGGTAGAAAAATATATATATTAATTTATTTATATTAATACTGAATAGCTGGTTTTAATAATTTCAAGTGCATTCTATTTGTTTAATGGATGGTGTTCCTGGACAAATCACTGCACGAATGCACAACATATTATTTTTTATGTAGCTCCCATTCTTATCATCAATTAGTTTTTTAAGGGGTACAAAGTCAGTGTAGCCAAATCCTTTAGGATTCCGAGATACCTCTGGCCGCATGAAAGCTTGTCGATCTGGTTTGCTCATCATTGTTTCTGTGATGTGCTTCTTGGGTAAAGCTGTGCCACAATCTAAAACAGAGATCGTTATTCGTCCAGAAAATGGCCAGTCTAGAAAATCATCATTATCCCCCTGCATTGTGTGAATAAATAGTGCTAAGAAATGCTCATCAAACTTACTTGTAATGTTTGTCCGCAAGCAAAATTTATACCCAAATTGAGATGTGTAGAATGGTGGACTGTGGCACACTCTCCCAGGCTTATTTTGTAACTCAGCACAAAACTGTGAGAAATTCCTTATTCTCCATACATATTCACCATTACAAAATTTTCCATTTAGCTCTGCTAAGTGAGCTTCAACGTAAGCATCAATTTCTTCAATCCTCTTGGCCAAATTGCTAAGCTTAATGGTCTCCTCTACCATACTCTGGCTTAAATCTACACTCTTTTCACACAAGTCACGCAGTATTATATCTTGTTGGGTCAGTACTGACATGGAAGACTTTGAAGTTGCTTTGGCACCTTCATTAATTGTCATATGATTCATATGCAGGTGAAGTTTATTAACTTCAATTCCTGAATCTGCTCCTCTATCTCCAGGATGAGCTGAAGAAAATAATGATGACTTCTCGCTGCCCCCAATGGCTCCAGAAGCAGACAAGGATTTTTCTAATGTTCTCTCAGGATGTGATGGACTTACATGGTTCTCAGGTATTGGAGAAGTGGCTGACAGTTGACTTCTTAAACTTGGCTGTCGACTAAAGTTTCCAAATGGGGACTGTATAACCCCAACTGTTCGACTTAATTCGGATACAAATGTGTTGATCTTTTTGTAAGCAGATGATAACAGCTGAAAACAAACCAAAGGAAAAATATTATTAAAAATAAAAGGCTTAATCTTTTCTCTGAATAAAACACCCTTATAGTACACAGCAATTTCTTTCCTTTTCAGGTACAATAGTACATTTGAAATTTTCAGAAATCTAGAAAATAAAATTGTAAATTCACAGTGATAAAAGTCTAATAAGAATTCTGTGTATGAATTAGGAAAAAAATTTCAATATTTCAGAAACTTCCAAATAGAAGACAATGTTTTTCCACACTTTGTAATTTCAATATTCTCCAAAATTCTGAATTTTTCAAATAAGGAAAATATCCAGTTTTGGTTCACAATTTTTCTAAAGAATGAAATTTCCATTTTTCATTAATCTGCATTTTCTATAATTACAGTACACCTAGGTACAAATTAGTAAAGCAGACTGTGATGGATATGTGAGCCAGCAGGATGCCAAGAGCAACAGCCTTGTTGACCAGACAAGCTTGGCTCAGGGATGGTTTACAAGAATATGAAAATTCTTGAAACCCAATATAAACTAGAGAATTGGACATCCAACAGGTTTGTGTGAGCATGTTCAAGTGGGGTGTGAGCAAGGTAATGCTTATAAAGGGATTCAGGGAAACTGGATGGCCAGACTCAGAGTCCTGGAGGTGCTGGTACAATGGTTGCACTCTGAAGGAGGGATGAAGATGTTTCACTTCGGTGGGTCATCTGAATGTGGTGTCAGCATGCTACTGGCAAGACAGCTAGTAAGTGAATGAATTAATGACAAAGTATTTTTTTTTTGTCACCTTACCTCGGTGGGAAATGACTAATGTGTTTAAGAAAATATGCAGTATACGTATGTATATATGCAACAACAGTTTCCTTATTTTAAACACACCAGCCATCTCCCACTGATGTAGGCCAACAAAAAAAAAAGATGAAACACATTTATCATTATTCATTCAATCACTGTCTTGACAGAAGCATGCCAATTTAGTTTCAGATGGCCCTCCAAACTGTAACATCCCCGCCCATTCTTCAATGTGAGGGCACCGTACTTCCCAAGTCCGGCTAACTGGTTTCCCTGAATCTATTCATAAATTTTATTTGGCTTGCACTCAAACAGCATATCAAGCCATAAAAATCACTTGCCTCTACTCAATCTAAAGGCACTCACAACACTTCTGTTGGACATCCAAGACCCAAGCATTCAGAATCTCCTTAACCCTTTCCCTCCAAGCTTCCCACATACACGTCTCAACCTACTCAAACTCCATGCAAATAAAAGGCTCAAAAATTTGGAACTCACTGCCTGCAAATGACAACAGTCCCTCACCTATCATCTCTAATAATACTATTAAAAGAACCTATTAAATCATATATCCATTAAAAGTGTAAATTCTCATGTTTCAATTTCATCACCAATTCAATCACTCCATATAAGGCAGATCACTGAACCGATGTAAATTCTCTAATTTATTTGTACTTGGCCAATTTGTCGTTCATAATCTCTCTTTATACTTGTGATTACCATGATTTACACAAGTTATACTGATATTCAATAAATTACATATGCTAGGTCTCGATTTAAGTAGCATGTGAGCCTTATGATTAATTTGCCCGAAATGCAATGCATTTTTAATGGTTTTCTTCTGTGCCTACATTTGTATCAAATTATGTATATTTACTGTAACTCTTGTATGGCTCATAAGTAATAAAAATTTTTAATTTTAACATACCTCTTATCTTCTTCTTTCAACAAACCGGCTGTATCCCACTGAAGCAGGGTGGCCCAAAAAGATATACCAAAGTTTCTCTTTTTAATTTTAGTAACGTATACAAGAGAAGGGGTTACCAGCCCCGTGCTCCCGGCATTTTAGTCGCCTCTTACGACATGCATGGCTTACGGAGGAAGAATTCTGTTCCACTTCAATAACCCCACCTCTTCTAATCTCCAAGTTCTCTGCATAATAAGGCTTCAATAAATTGTGAAAGGTAAATATTGCTGGCACATTTATGCTGCTGGACACAGGTAAAGGGTTAAAAAGAGTACCATAATCCAGTTAAGTATAAGTTTCCTACAATGAACAGCTATATCTTGTCTGCAAACACAAAAATCTAGAGATACTCTACAAATTTTTTTAGTTAAATGCTTTTCAACAATAAAATAAATAATGGCATGAGACAGAAGGTATAAATCTTAATGAAAAAAAAATACTTACAAAGAGGTGGAATTGTGTTTCTTGTGCCATGTGTTGGTCTAAGTCAGCTCGTGTCATCTTTTGATGGCACCCATGCTCTGCAAAGGGGCAAGTGACTACCACCTTCTGACAAGTTTCAGTCATGTGGGTAGCAACATCGCCACGTTCCACCATCGTCCCACACATCTCGCATGCAACTACAACATGGCGGCAAGTTAACAGATGAAGCTGAAATTTTTGGAGCATGAATTAATTAACAGCTAACTGAAAATGGATAAATACAATTAAAATACAGTAAATCACTGATTATCCAGTGATTGGTTATTCAGTATTTAACATTAACAATCTTACTCCATGCTGCACCTAAACAAATAATGAAAATGAAATGGGGGAAAAAAAAGTGATCATCTAATGTGCTTGAAAATCCACCCTCATTCCTGAGGGCACTGAATAATTTATGATTTATTGTATAATATTTTGATTTTTTTTTTCAACACTCCGGCCATCTTCCACCGAGGCAGGGCCACTAAAAAACACTTAAACTATCATTCACACATAATCAATGTCTCTGCAGAGGACATGCAGATATGACAGTTTAGAGGCTGCTCTATGCAGCAAATATCCCAAACCCCTCCTTTATGCAGGCACTGTGCTTCCCACCTCCAGGACTCAAATCCAGCTAACCAGTTTTCCACAATCTATTCACAAACTATTATCCTGCTCACACTCCAACAGTTTGTGAATGTAGATCATAATGATCTATATTCACATATATCTAACACACACATTCATGCCTGCTGTATGTCCAAGCCTCTTGCACACAAAACCTTTTTTTTTTACCCCCTCCCTCCATCCTTTCCTAGGATGACCCCTACCCCTCCTCCCCTCCACTACAGATTTATACACCCTCAGAGTCATCCAATTTTGCTCCATTCTCTCTAAATGACCAAACCACCTCAACAAACCCTCCCTAGTCCTTTGAATAATAGTTTTAGTAATTCCACACCTCCTCCTCCTCCTAATTTCCACATTACGAATTCTCTGCATAACATTCACACCACACATTGCCCTTAGACACAACATCTCCACTGCCTCCAACCTCCTCACTGTAGCATTTACAACCCATGTTTCACACCCATATAAGTGTTGGTACATTCCCTTTTTTGTCTCCACATATACCTCAATGCACCACCTGCCTTTCTTCCTTCATTAATTCTATGGTTTATCTTGTCCTTCATAAACCCTTCTGCTGACAAGTCTATTTTGAATATACATATGTATTTTGAATATATGTATATAATAATACAGGGAGCAAGGGGCTAGCTTATAACCCCCTTCTCCTATATAAATTACTAAATTTAGAAAGAAAAACTTTTATTTTTAGGTCACCCTGCCTTGGTGGGATATGGCTGGTGTGTTAAAAAAATAAATAAATACGTATAATTTTTTAACACTCCGGCCATCTCCCACTAAGGCAGGGTGATCCAACAATGAAAACACTTTCACTGTCACTCGTTCAATCACCATCTTGCCAGAAGTGTGCTTGTCATTACAGTTCAGATGACCCTGCAACATCCTCAACCTCTCCTTCTGAGCACAGGCATTGTAGTTCCCACTCCTGAAGTCAAGTTTAGCTAACCAATTTCTCTGAGTTCCCTCATATAACATTACCTTGCTCACACTCCATTAGCATATCAAATCATAAAAACCACTTGCTTTTACTCACTCATATTTCTAACACACTCATACAAGCCTGTTGGATGTTCAAGCCCCAAGCACTCAAAATCTCCTTTGCTCCCTCTCTCCACCATTTCCTATTATGACCCCTTCCTTCCCTCTACCCCAGATTTATACATAAGAACATAAGAACGAAGGAACACTGCAGAAGGCCTACTGGCCCATGTGAGGCAGGTCCAAGTCTCCTACCGGCTTAAGCCAATGCACCCAACCTAGTCAGGTCAGGTCACATTGACTTAAGGGAGGAACACGGCAACCGACCTGGTAGCACAAGGTATCAGGTCCAACTCACACCCACCCACATCCACTCATGTATTTATCCAACCTATTTTTAAAGCTACACAACGTTCTGGCCTCTATAACTGTACTCGGGAGTTTGTTCCACTCATCCACAACTCTATTACCAAACCAGTACTTTCCTATATCCTTCCTGAATCTGAATTTTTCCAACTTAAAACCATTGCTGCGAGTCCTATCTAGGCTAGATATTTTCAGCACACTATTTACATCCCCTTTATTTATTCCTGTCTTCCATTTATACACCTCAATCATATCCCCCCTAATTCTACGTCTTTCTAGAGAGTGCAGATTCAGGGCCCTTAGTCTATCCTCATAGGGAAGGTTTCTGATACATGGGATCAACTTTGTCATCCTCCTTTGTACATTTTCCAGAGAATTTATATCCATTCTGTAATACGGTGACCAAAACTGTGCAGCATAATCTAAATGAGGCCTAACCAAGGATGTATAGAGTTGAAGAACAACCTGAGGACTCCTATTATTTATGCTTCTTGATATGAAGCCAAGGATTCTATTAGCTTTATTGCAAACACTTATGCACTGTTGTCTTGGTTTCAGATTACTGCTAACCAGAACTCCTAAATCTTTTTCGCAATCCGTAATATTAAGATCTACATTATTTAGTTTATATGTGGCATGGTTATTGTCCTGTCCAACATTTAGAACTTTGCATTTGTCTATATTAAACTGCATCTGCCACTTCTCCGACCACTGCATCAGTCATCCTAGTCATCCTATTTTTTCTCCATTCTCTCTAAACATCCCAACCACTTCAACAATCCCTCCTATGATTTCTGAATAATATATTTGATAACTTCACACTTTCTCAATGGGGAAGCGGAACAGAATTCTCCGTAAGCCATGCGTGTTGTAAAAAGAGGCGACTAAAATGCAGAGATCAAGGGGCTAGTAACTCCTCCTATATATATATATATATATATATATATTACTAAATTTAAAAGGAGAAACTTTCATTTTACCTTTTGGGCCACCCTGCCTTGGTGGGATATGGCCTGTTTGTTGACAGAAGAACTCAACACTTTTTCCCTAATCTCCAAACTCTGAATTCTTTGAATAATATTCACAATACAATGCCCTCAATCATGATCTCAGAAGAACATAAGTAAGAAGGAACACTGCAGCAGGCCTACTGGCCCATGCAAGGCAGGTTCACATCACCTCCCAGCTTAAACCAATGACCCACCTAGTCAGGTCAGGTCACATCCACTTACCTCCTGCTTGCTACAATATTCAAAACCCATGCTTCACACCCATACCACAGTTTTGGTATCATTATATTCTGGCACATTCTCCTTTTGGCCTCCACAGATAAATTTCTTTGTCTCCATAAATGCCTCAAAGCATCATCCACCTTCTTCCCCTTGTCAATTATATAGTTAACCTCATCTCTCACAGAACCATCCAGCGACAAGCCCACTAGCAAATACCTGAATACTTTTACTTCCTCCATGCTCCCTCCCTCCAATCTACTATCCAGTCTCTCACTGCCTATATTTTTTGATGCTCTCATCACCTTGCTCTTTCCTATGTTAACTTTTAATTTTCTTCTTTTATATATCCTCCCAAAGTTCCTTACCAACAGGTAAAACTTCACATCAGAATCTCCCAAAAGAATTATGAAATTGGCAAAAACGCAACTGCGACAACTCCCATTCAATACCCGATTCTTCATCTTTCAACTGCATATTTCTCCCCAATACCCTAGCATTCACTTCTTTTACAATCCCATCTATAAATACCTTAAGTTAAACAACCATGGTGACATCACACATCCCTGTCTAAGACTTATACTGAAAAATAATCTCCCTCTACTATACAGTGGACCCTCAGTTAACGACATTAATCCATTCCAGAGAGCTTGTCCTTAACCGATTTTATCATTATCCAATTTAAGTTTCCCCATAAGAAATAATGGAAATCCAATTAATCCATTTCAGATACCCAAAAGTATTAACAAAAAGTATTTTTTTTTAAAGATTAAATATAGATATACATACAGAAAACAATAACAAATAAATATAAAGCACTAACTCTTGTTGGTGTATGGAAGACAAATACATGTAGGAGGCAAGAGGAAGGCGAGTTTATTATGCTTCAATATGACGCTATCATCATCTCTACGGCTTATTTATCTATCACAATTCATCTACTATGACATAATAAACAATATTAATAACATAGAAACATGATATATACTCTAAAATGAATAAAATATGTCATAATGTATGAGAGGAGTAAGTGGTGGAAGTGTTGTTGTTGAGTTTATAAGGGCCACTGAGAGAAGCCGTACATAGTGGTGGAGCCACCAGCAGAACCTACAAACACTATCACACTTAATGTACATAATTTATAAATAAGAAATGTTTACATTTTAATTTATAAATAAGAAATATTTACATTTTAATTGTAATAAAGTTGGTAGAATTACCGACAATATGTAAAGTAAAAGGACACAAGTGCAACTAATGTGACATTTATTGTGGCAACGTTTCGCTCTCCAGGAGCTTTATCAAGCCATTACAAACAATACATGGACACAGAGGGTATATAAAGGCTCAGAGTGAGGTGAATACTAGTGAGGTACCATTCCGATGTTCACTAGTGGTAGTAGTAGTAGTAGTAGTGGTAGTGACAAAAGCAATTAATTCGTACATGAGTAAAAGGATATAAAAGCTATTACTTGGGTAACATAAAAATAGGTTGGACAAATATAAACTGGAATGAGGCAGGTTGTTTCAGTGTTCACTCTCTGTGCTTTGTGTAGTATAACAGGAGAGACTATGTGATGGCAGGGTTTACTGTTTTCAGGAGGATTCTTGCTAAGACTTCGGAGATGGTGAAGCTGCCGTTGTTTTGTTTAATTGTATTCGAAACAGCGATCAGTGCTGATTCAAGGCATTTGCGTGTGCGGAAATTAGTTTCTTTTATCACTAATTGGGCGTCTCTGAATTTCATAAGATGATTGGTGGAATTTCGGTGTTGTACACAGGCGTTGTTTAAGTTGTCGTTCCTACATGCGTATATGTGTTCATTGAGGCGGGTGTCGAGGTTTCTTGCTGTTTCACCTACGTAGATCTTGTCACAGCCTCCACAGGGTATAGTGTAAACTCCTGCATTGACTGGTTCGTGGTGCTTGGGTTTTGTCCTGGTTAGATCCTTTATTGAAGTGGTAGAAGCGATGGCGACTCTGGTGTTAGCTTGTGAAAGTACTTTTGAGACGTTTAGTGCAACCTGGCTGTTGGGAAGAATTATAACTTTGTTGGGAGCGGTGTTGATGCGTGGAGAATTGATGATCTGAAGAGCTCTTTTCTTGCAGTCTTTGATGAAAAAAGAAGGAAATTGTAACTCAGTGAATGTTTGGTGAATGTAAGTACATTCCTCGTCAAGAAACTCAGGACTACAAATTCGGTATGCTCTTAGGAAAAACCCGATGATGATGCCTCTTTTGGTCTTGGTATCTTGACTGGAATAGAAGTGTGTGAGATCATTTTTATTGGTGGGTTTCCGATAAACTTGAAATCTTAGGTTGTTGTCTACTTTGTGAATGACAAGAATTTACATTTTAATTTATAAATAAGTAAGTTTATTCAGGTATACAGAAATATAGTTACGTACATAGATTATCATACATAGCAGCATATGTGTAAAGTACCTAGGATAACCCAAAAAAGTCAGTGACTATTTCCACTGGGGACCTTTTATATTTATACTTACATTTACTTTTATACTCATACTTTTATATTTACACTTACCTTGGAGATGTTAGTTTAACTAGTTTGATGGAGGAGATGCTGGCAGAGGTTTAGGGTGGTGGACGACAGCAGGCCAGCGTATGTTCACTGGCCCGATACACATCCAGCAACACTGGAGAGTTACTTTCGTGTCGTTTTTCTATCGCTTACTCGCTTAACTTACTTGCTACACTGTTAATTCTACACTTTATTGCTGGCTGGCACTATAGCCTTTATCGATACCTGCTGCTGTAGTATCGTACATATCGTAGAATCACTGAATCACTGCAGAAGGCACCTTCTCCCCTCTCTTCCTCCTCCACTTTGGTACTTTGCTACGAGTTTTTTCTTGAATTCTATTATGCTTCTTTTCTTCTTTACCACAGGGCTGGCACTAGAAGCTTTCTTTGGGCCCATGGTGGCTTATTTAGCAGTTACAAGCACTAAAAGCAATGGAATAATATAAAATATATTGCATGTACGTGTGGAATCGTCCTCACTGGCTTGTAAACACTACCTGTACATGGGCTCAGGCTGCGCAGACATGTTCAGGACGAATGTCCTTAACTTGAGTTTTTCATCGTTAGCCGAGCCAATATTTTGACGCAAAAATGTATCGGTATCCGATTTTATTGCTATCCGATGGCATCGTTAACTGAGGGTCTACTGTATACCCAAACCTAAGCTTCACTGCCCATATATAATACAGTGGTACCCTGGGATACGAACAGCTCAAATCTTGAAAAATTATGTAAGCGTATTTATGCAAGTGTATTTTTGGGGGTCTGAAATGGATTAATTTAATTTACATTATTCCTCGTGGGAACAAATTCGTTTGGTATCGGCACTCAAACAGCCTTCTGGAACAAATTAAGTTCATATCCTGAGGTACCACTGTATTTTTTTTTTTTTAACGTCAGCCGTTTCCCACCGAGGCATGGTGAACCAAAAAGAAAGAAAAAACTTTCATCATTCAACACTTTCACCATCACACATACATAATCACTGTCTTTACTTTTGTCTTCTATAATATATAATACAATGAATAAAATATATGACATATGAAAAAAAAAAGATAATAACAAGGCCATCTTTCACCAAGACAGGAATATTCAAAGACGAAAACACATTTACTATCACTCATTCAACTGCTGTCTTGGCAGAAGTGTACTGACACCACAATTCAGATTACCCTCTGACAGCAACATCCCCACCCATGTGGAAAAAGACCCTTATGTACAGTTCAGGACATTTATTAAAGGAAACATTTTGCCATGAGTGGCTTCTTCAGTCCTAATACAGAGAAAACCAAGAAGAAGCCACTCATAGCAAAACATTTCCTTTAATAAATGTCCTGAACTGTACACAAGTGTCTTTTTCCACATCTTGTCGGCATCACCATACCACTTCCTCATCCTCACCCATTTTTTTTAGGGTACAGGCACTGCCCTTCCAGGACTCAAGTCTCACATTCCATCAATACATAAATTAAAAGCCACTCATTTCATTCACTCCTGTCTACCATACTGTTCTCATATAAGCCTGCTGGATGCTCAAGCCCCTTAAACTCAAAGCCTCTTTTACCCTCTCCATTCAACCATTCTTGAGACAACCTGTCCCATCCCTCCTACCTTCCACCCCAGATTTGTATACCCATTTTGTCATCTTACTCTTTTCCATCCTCTCTATATAACCAAACCACCTCAACAACCACAAAGTACAAAAAGAAAGCTGTAAGCTATAATAACACAATAAATGGAGCACAAATAATATAGACAAAAGTCATGGTGAACTACCAAGTTGGGTTTCTTTACAAAACATCAGAATAATATATTCAATGTATCATATTACACAGCAAATAAAATACACCACCAGTACTGTATATATATAGTATGTACAAAATACTTACATTTACATTAAATGGCAACACCTGAATTATGTTAAATGCCTGCTTATATGATGTACACTTCTTATATGTCAAAAATACCACTAACATTTGTAACTTCATCTGCACAAACCTGCTCTTGGTTGAAAGTAAAGGGTTCGTTACAGAGATCACACATTTTCACCCGTAAGACACACTCGGACATCAAGTGCTGCTCTAGTTCTTTCTGAAGCACTGTAGCTGAACACTCATTAGGACACATAACTGGCTGAGGAAGAAATTGAAAACTCACAATGATACCAATCTTAATGTTCAATAAATTAAAAGCTGTACAAACCAGAAACTTAACAACCTAGGTTCATATTTGGTGCCTGCTATGTTTACATTTAGGCTAAATTTAGTGATTTACATTAGGTGAGGTTACATACGAATAAACTAATTTATATTAAGCTATGAAAGCATGAGAGAGATACATGATAATATACACTTGGAAGGTCCTGGAGGGATTGGTACCAAACCTGCACACGAAAATCACTCTTTATGAAAGCAAAAGGCTCAGCAGGAGATGCGACATTCCCCCGATGAAAAGCAGGGGCGCCACGAGTACACTGAGAGACAACACAATAAGTGTCCGGGGCCCAAGACTGTTCAACTGCCTCCTAGCATACATAAGGGGGATTACCAATAGACTCCTGGTGACTGTCCAGTGCCTGGCACTGGACAGGCACCTAAAGTTAGTACCTGACCAACCGGGCTGTGGTTCGTAGATCAGTTTGTGTGCAGCCAGCAGTAACAGCCTGGTTGATCAGACCCTGATCCACCATGAGGCCTGGTCTCAGACTGAGCTGCGGGGGCATTGACCCCCAAAACCCTCTCCAGGTAAACCAAACAGTAGCGGCAGGTTGATGTGGTGACCCCAGAAATTTGAAATTGTGCTAGCCCAAATTAGTGCTGGATTACTGATTTCCGGATTAGTGATAGCTGACCTGTACTTGCAATATGTAAACACAAGACACATTCCATATCTGTGGAATAGTCTTACACAACTTTATGCCACAGTAACCATACAAACTTTAGCTATCATGTAAGAATAACAACAACAGATTGAGAAAATAATCCTGTGATGTTTGAAGTACAAACAAGTACATTAGAAATAAATCTTCATGAAATACTGAAAATAACATACTGTTATAATTAAAAGTCCAATGTATAATAAATTTTTTTTTTCAACAAACCGGCCGTATCCCACCGAGGCAGGGCGGCCCAAAAAGAAAAACGAAAGTTTCTCTTTTTAAATTTAGTAATTTACACAGGAGAAGGGGTTACTAGCCCCTTTCTCCCGGCATTTTAGTTGCCTCTTACAACACGCATGGCTTACGGAGGAAGAATTCTGTTCCACTTTCCCATGGAGATAAGAGGAAATAAAAAAGAACAAGAACTAGAAAGAAAATAGAAGAAAACCCAGAGGGGTGTGTATATATATGCTTGTACATGTATGTGTAGTGTGACCTAAGTGTAAGTAGAAGTAGCAAGACATACCTGAAATCTTGCATGTTTATGAGACAGACAAAAGACACCATCAATCCTACCATCATGTAAAACAATTACAGGCTTTCGTTTTACACTCACTTGGCAGAACGGTAGTACCTCCCTGGGTGGCTGCTGTCTACCAACCTACTACCTTGATGTATAATAAATACTGATTAAATTTCTTGCGTGTGGTGAATGGTTTTGAAAACCGACAAGTTGAAGAATTGAGACACTTGTGCAACACATGGGAATCTTTATTGAAGAAACATTTCGCCACACAGTGGCTTCATCAGTCCAATACAAAGTGATGGACTGAACACATCAATTCCAGGTTGAGGGACTGATTACCTCGAACTCCTCCTCTCCTTACCCATTTCTACTTTGTATTGGACTGATGAAGCCACTGTGTGGCAAAACGTTTCTTCAATAAAGATTCCCATGTGTTGCACAAGTGTCTCAATTCTTCAACTTGTCGGTTTTCAAAACCATTCACCACATCTGTCAGACACTGCAACATCATGGGATCTTGGTACAAAGACTTCAACGCTTGCCCAACCTTTGGACGACGACCTACTTACACAAGTGGCAGGTCCCACTGTGATCCCGCCTCCTCCTGCTTCAACTCATCTGACTGCCGTATATAAGCCACCTCTCTGGCCCTATGCTTCACTTCCTACAAGAGTAATGGACTGAACACATCGATTCCAGGCTGAGGGACTGATTACCTCGAACTCCTCCTCTCCTTGCCCATTTCTACTTTGTATTGGACTGATGAAGCCACTGTGTGGCGAAACGTTTCTTCAATAAAGATTCCCAAGTATTGCACAAGTGTCTCAATTCTTAAATTTCTTGCCTTTAGTTATCCTTCAAATGAAAAGAAATACTACAGTACACTATGTTAAACAGTGACTTAGCCAATGTCAACAGACATTGAAAAGAAAGCCTAAAGGCTCACATATTAATACTTTGAAAGAACATGCATTTACATGAAAACAATAACCCATAAAAACAAGCTAGAAGAATAACACATGCAACTGAATCACAGTATGCAGCAGTACTGTAGCTTAGAACACAAAACTTTTCTTGAGAATCAGACAAGGATGTGAAAATTAACAACAGAAGAGGAAGTCTCTAGTCCTTTCCCTTCCTCTCCCTCCCACTAATTAATTAATTCATTCATGCTTTCATTCACTCAAACATTAATTCACTCACTCACTTCCTTAATTAAGTCTTACAAAAATTACTTTCTTCCATTCCCTTCCTGCTTCAGTATATTCTGATGCAACAATGGACCCAGCTTTCGCTACTATTATCAGTGTTACTATTGAACCACTACCCATGGTTCATGAATGCTGATATTGATCCCAAGCTGAATCTCCTCTGACTTCTACAATAACCAGTTTACCACTGATCAAGTCTGCAGATATTACACAACCATCCTTGTCAACAGCAACTCCAGGAATAAAAAGAGCATATCAATATTCAACAACAATGCACTGTGATGACATCCATACATGACTACAATCACTAACCTACAGAAACACATAATTAAAACACAACGCAACAGATATATACAACCTGCCTGGGTATAGTCATGTACAGCTTCAGACCTGATCAAAAGGGAGGTAGAATAGCACTGTAATTTGTGAATGAGATGAAATGTATTACCTCTATATGTACCAAAATATGATTTGGTGAATACATATTTGAGCAATTTACAATTAGAAACCTAAAAACCACACTCACAACATGCACAGTTTACCGTCTCATATTAATAAATCCAGCTTTGGAGACAATCTCAAAAACTTTGTATCAAAACCTTAATAATCATCACCTAATAATAACTGGAGACTTCATTAATCTCCCTCTGGCTAAAGACCCAAAAGTAGCTAGTTTTCTCAATAAAATGTCAATTATTAATACCATCAATAACACAGTTCAGATGGTCCACCAAATGGTAAAAGACACTGTACTTCCTATCCCTAAAGCTCAAATCCAACTCGCTAGTTTCCCCTGAAATATTTCATACAAGTTACCTTGCTCACACACCACCAGCATGCAGTCATAATAACTAAATGACCTCCACTCTGATCTAACACTCACACAAACCTGTTGGATATCCAAGCTCTCAAAACCCTTTTTACCTTCTCCCTCTAACCTTTCCTGGGATAACCCTTACCACTCCTTCCCTTCTCCCAGAATTATATGCCCTCATAGTCATCCTATTTTGCTCCATCCTCTTTCAATACCTTAATAATCTTCACAACCCCTTCTCATCAATCTGAATTATATTTTTGTTAATTCCACTATTGTTTGTAATCTCCATACTCCGAATTCTCTTCACAATATTCATACAACACATTGTCCTCCAGCACAACACCTCTGTTGCCTCCAGCCTCCTACCTGCGGCAACACTTGAAACCCATGCTTCACACCCACACAGCAAGTGTTAGTACCACTATACTACTCTAAATCTCCCCCTCCTTTTTTTTTTTTGCCTCCATAAATAAATTCTTTACCTCTACAAGACCTCAACACACCACCCACATTTTTTCCCATCCTCTATTACATAGTTTACTTCGTCTTCATAGACCCATCACTGACAGACTCCCAAATCTGAACACATCTACTTCCTCCAGATTCACTCATTACAATCTTGTATCTAATCTTTCATTACCCAAATTTTGTTACTCTCATCACCTTGTTCTTTCCTTTGCTTTTAATATCCTTCTACATACCCTCCCAAATTCTTCCACCATCCTTTGCACCCTCTTTTCAGAATCTCTCAAAAGAACTGTGTCATAGGTAAAGAGCAATTGTGACATCTCTGACTGTCAAATTTGTTATCTTTTAATTCCACACCTCTCCCAAAAACTAGGATTCACTTCACAACTCAATTTATAAGTATGTTAGACAACTATGGTGACATCACACATCCCTGTCTAGGGCCTACTTTTACAGGAAAATAATCCCCCTCTCTTGTATACTCTAGCCTGAGCCTCACAATCTGCATAAAAACTCTTTAATGCTTTCAGTAATGTACTACCTATTCCATACATATGTAACATTTGCCATATTGCTCTTTTATCTAACCTGTTATAAGCCTTTTCTGAGTGCATAAATGCAGTAATAAATTCACTAAAAAATAAAGCAGAAAGTAAAGCCAATATACTTTCTCTGATCTATAAGAAAGTGGCACATATACTATCACCAACTACTGCAATGTTATTTAACAAATTAATAGACTGAAAACATCCAACCTATCCTGTAATTATATGTCTATAAAAGTGAAGAGGCAGCTTGCATCAATAACTATAAACCAAGTTTCACCTTACTTCTTACAACAACAAACTGGCCATATCTCACCAAGGCGAGGTGGCGCAAAAAGAAAAACGAAAGTTATCTAAAATATTTGTAAAAAGACACAAGGTTATAACAAAACCCAATATACTTAACCCTGGTTTCAGGCCAATAAAAAGAAAAGGACAAATGATGCAACAACAAAAGTGCTTGACTAAATCTACACATCCCTAGAGAATAATGAATATCCAATAAACCTCCTTATTGATCTAAAACAAGCTTTTGATATAGAAGACCACAACATCCTACTCCTTAAATTAATGTGTCTGTAAATGACACCATTTCACTTACTCAACCCATTAACACAGTGGTACTGTAAGGCAATATACTAAGACCGCTCTTATTTCTCCTTTAATGAGCTACCAAATGCATTAACAACTTATTCACACATGTCGATGCTTTCATGATCTCCAATATAGATCTGGCTGAGCCCAATAACAATTAACGTTGAGCTACCATTAAATAAACTATGCTCAATAATCACAAGACCATCCAAAGTGTATAATGTTCAGGAAATAAACCAAAATTTTTTTTTTTTTTCAACAAGTCGGCCGTCTCCCACCGAGGCAGGGTGACCCAAAAAAGAAAGAATCCCCAAAAAGAAAATACTTTCATCATCATTCAACACTTTCACCACACTCACACATTATCACTGTTTTTGCAGAGGTGCTCAGAATACAACAGCTTAGAAGCATATACGTATAAAGATAAACAACATATCCCTCCAAACTGCCAATATCTCAAACCCCTCCTTTAAAGTGCAGGCATTGTACTTCCCATTTCCAGGACTCAAGTTGAGCTAAATACATTGATAAATAATTCACACATTAAAAGACAGGAGGAAGGAAAATGTCTGGGAATCCACAGTGACAGCAAACCTAACTTTGGGAATCATAACCAGCACATATCAAAGAAAGTTTCCAAAACAGTGGGTATTCTTTCCAGAGTATGTTGCTATGTACCTCATTCAACATTACTTACTCTGTATTACAGTACTTTTAGATCTATCCCATTTTCACTTATGGAATCAATGTATGGAGATCTACAAAAGTTATTCATCTAAAACCAGCCATAACACAATAAAAGTCTACCTTTAGAATTACCCCTTAATCTGATTCCAAGGGGTTTTCCTTGGAATACAAAATTATTGTATTACTAGATCACTCATACAGTGGACCCCCGGTTAACGAACTTTTTTCATTCCAGTAGTATGTTCAGGTGCCAGTACTGACCGAATTTTTTCCCATAAGGAATATTGTGAAGTAGATTAGTCCATTTCAGACCCCCAAACATACACGTACAAACGCACTTACATAAATACACTTACATAATTGGTCGCATTTGGAGGTGATCGTTAAGCGGGGGTCCACTGTACTGTATTCCCTGTAATATTCATCTATGTTCTAAAGAAATAAAAGTTTGAGTTTTGATATTATTGTGAAATTACCAAGACAATATTATAAGTAATATACCTGAAAGGAGCATGCCTGAGTATGGTGCTCAATATACATAAGATCTATTATGCGTGTGCATCCAAGGGTGTGATTTGGACATTTTACTCTGAGCTGCAGGATCTCCCGCTCAGCACAAGAGTCGGGAAACAAGTCTGTTTCTGTTAAGGGTGTGTTATCAATTGGGCAACGATTGCTGCTCTCACTGAAACACATGAAATAAGAACAGTAATTTTAGTTTTTTCATATAATGGTATAATAAATGGTTTAACACATTCCTAAAGCATTATAGAATATTTAAAATCAATCACACTTTGTTGGTCAAAAAAGATACTTGAAAATAGAATCCTCTGTGGATATTTATCCTGAGAAATGGAGTTAAACAAAGTGTTCTTTATAGATATTAATTAACTGCTGTCAATTGTGACTCATTGTTGACTTTAAAGTATATGAAAGCATGTGCCTCACTGGCAGTACTAAAGCTGTTGTATCTTGGCAATACAACATTAATAATCTAGTTCTATTAGCATCTATAAGTGATACTATGTTAAAATAATGAAATGTGCAGAAGATATTGTGCCAAATGTGAACTCACTTTTAATCCTAGCAAATGACTTCTAGTAAAAAAAAAAGAAAAACTGATTAACCAGATAAGAAGTTTTAATCATTGGGTAACAGAATTTCTGCAAAATACACAAAGCATTTGGGTCATTCATGTTACCATATTGTATATTGTCAAGAGGTCAATTAGTAATCATCTTAAGTCTAAACACTAACAGAAACAGTTATGTTCATTTATTACTGCATAATGTAAATTTTGGCAGCACAAGTTTAATTTTTTTTAATTCCTTAATGAATTAAAGCAATTTTTTTTTAAACAGTGTACTCAATGTATTTCCCTGAAACAATTTTTAATGTAGCGACTCCTTAAATTGACCCTTATACTTTTACTTCTTAGTTATAAATTACAGCAAATTTTTAATTTAATCAAATCTCCAACCATTATCACATTACCTCCATATAGAACTTGCTTTTAAATATGCTCTTCCTCATTTACATCAATGATCTTCCAAACATATCCCAACACCTGAAACCCATTCTTTTTGCTGACGACACGACTTATGTCATATCCCACCCTATTCTTGCCACCCTCAACACCATTGTTAATGAGGAGCTGGTCAAAATATCAACTTGGATGACAGCCAATAAACTTACACTTAACACTGACAAAACCTACTACATTATGTTTGGTAGCAAAGCAGGTGTTGCGCAACTTAACATTAAGATCGACAACACTCTAATTGCCAGACATAATTAGGGCAAGTTCCTAGGCCTATACCTCGACAACAACCTGAATTTCAGCACCCATATCCAACACATAAAAAAGTATCCAAAATGGTTGGAATCCTCTCCAAGATACGATACTACGCGCCGCAAACTGCCCTTCTCACACTATACCATTCACTCATTTATCCATACCTCACCTATGCTATTTGTTCTTGGGGATCAACTGCAGCAACACACCTAATGCCAATAATAACCCAACAAAAAGCTGCAGTAAGAATAATCACTAAATCCCATCCCTGGCAACACCCACCTCCCCACTATTCATAGATCTAAACTTACTCCCTGTTCAGAACATCGACACTTACTACTGTGCAATCTACATCTACAGGACCTTAAATTCCAATATTAACCTTGACCTAAAACACTTTCTTGATAGTTGTGACAGGACCCACAGGCATAACACCAGACACAAACATCTCTATGACATTCCCAGTGTTCGACTAAACCTTTACAAAAATTCTATGCATGCAAAGGGCCTAAAATCTCGAACACCCTACCCGAAAGCTCTAGAAATGCAGACACATTCATCACCTTCAAAACTACTGTTAGACAACATCTTATCTCCCCGATACACCCCGACAACTAACTACATGAAAACCACCTGTTCACACTTACACTCACTCACCTACTTGTCTATAATCACAGAAATACGAATCTTAATCATAAAATAATGAATCCTAACTAGTCATAAGTTTGCCTGTGATACTACAATATAGAACCTGTGTATTGTGCCAAAACAAAAGCATTTACATTGCTAAACTCACAAACTATAATATAGTCACTTAGCCTTAATACCAACTTACTCCATAATTTGTAATAATTTAGAGTTAAAAATTAATCTAAGCCTGCCTGAAATGCCTAGCCATGCTAGGTGTCCTAGTGGCCCCCTCTGTAATTAGTATTTTATAACATGTAAACCACACAATATCCAAAACCTGTAAACCCCGCATTGTAATCTTTATAGAGAATAAACTTGACTGATTGATTGATTTAACATTACAATAAATCTTAATCTCTTGCACTAAATGCTCTATTTTCATTATCATTTATATTACAGTACAGTGGACCCCCGACCAACGAAGGCATCGTCTAATGATAAATTCGACTAATGAAGCATTTGAGCGTAAAAATTTTGGCCCGACCAACAATGAAAAACTCGACCAACATGATTCGTCCCAAACGTGTCCACATGTCCCGTCTGGCCTGAGCGCGCCTTTTCTGCCCTGCCTTTAGTTAGTGTGCCAGTGTTTACAAGGCAGTCCGGTCACATCCACGCATACATTCGGTACATTTTGTATTATTCTAGTGTTTTTAGTGCTTGTAACTGCAAAATAAGCCACCATGGGCCCCAAGAAAGCTTCTAGTGCCAACCCTGTGGTAAAAAGGGTGAGAATTGCAATTGAAATGAAGGAGATCATCACAAAGTATGAAACTGGAGTGCGTGTCTCCGAGCTGGCCAGGTTGTATAACAAACCGCTATCAACCATCGCTACTAACTTGGCCAACAGAAAGGCAATCAAGGAAGCTGTTGTTGCAAAAGGTGCAAGCATCTTTTCAAAACACAGATCGCAAGTACTCGAAGATGTTGAGAGACTGTTATTGGTGTGGATAAATGAAAAACAGGTATCAGGAGATAGCATCTCCCAAGTGATCATATGTGAAAAGGCAAGGCAGTTACATGGCGATTTAATTATAAAAATGCCTGCAACTAGTGGTGATGCGAGTGATTTTAAGGCCAGGCAAGTGTCATTTAAGAACATAAGAAAGAAGGAACACTGCAACAGGCCTACTGACCCATGCGAAGCAGGTCCATGCCACCCCCCGGCCTAGAACAATGACCACTTAGTCAGGTCACTTCCACTTAAGGAAGGAGCACGGCACCAGACCTGGAAGCCCAAGCTAGTCAGGTCCAACTCACACCCACCCACACCCACTCATGTATTTATCCAACCTATTTTTAAAACTACACAAGGTCTTAGCTTCTATGATGGTACTCGGAAGTTTGTTCCATTCATCCACAACTCTATTACCAGACCAGTGCTTTCCTATGTCCTTCTTGAATCTGAACTTTTCCAACTTGAAACCACTGCTGTGAGTCCTGTCTTGGCTGGATATTTTCAGCACACTATTTACACCCTCTTTATTTATTCCTATTTTCCATTTAAACACCTCAATCATATCCCCCCTAATTCTATGCCTTTCTAGAGAGTGCAGATTCAGAGCTTTGTCAGATCAGCTTTGTCATCCTCCTCTGTACGTTTTCCAGTGCATTTATATCCATTCTGTAATATGGTGACCAGGACTGTGCAGCGTAATCTGAATGAGGTCTAACCAAGGATATATAGAGTTGAAGAACAACCTGAGGACTTCTATTATTTATACTTCTTGATATGAAGCCAAGGATTCTGTTAGCTTTATTGTGAAGACTTATGCACTGTTGTCTTGGTTTCAGAATACTGCTAACCAGAACTCCTCAATCCTTTTTGCAATCAGTAGTATTAAGATCTACACTATTCAGTTTATAAGTGGCATGGTTATTGTCCTGTAAAACATTTAGAACTTTGCATTTGTCTATATTAAACTGTATCTGCCACTTCTCCAACGACTGCATCAGTCTGTTCAAATCCTCCTGGAGTGCATTAATGTCCTCAATAGAATGAATTGGATGGCCTATTTTGGTGTCATCAGCAAATTTGCTTATGTCGCTATTTATTCCCTCATCTATGTCGTTTATGTAAATTGTGAACAACAAGGGGCCCAACACTGACCCCTGTGGAACACCACTTGTGACGTGCCCCCATTCTGATTTCTCCCCATTTATGCAAACTCTTTGCTTCCTATTTGTCAACCATGCCTCTACCCAGGAAAAAATTTCTCCTATTCCATGTGCCTTAAGTTTCCTCAAAAGTCTCTGATGTGGAACTCTATCATAAGCCTTACTGAAGTCCATATACACAATATCATATTCATTACCATGATCTACCTCCTCAAACACCTTAGTGAAAAAAGTTAGTAAATTCGTAAGACAGGAACGCCCCTTGGTAAAACCGTGTTGAGATTCAGTAATCAATCTGTGCCTATCAAGATGGCTACGAATTGCTTCAGCAATTATTGATTCCATAAATTTTCCCACTATAGAGGTAAGACTTATTGGTCTATAGTTCAAAGCCAAGGACCTGTCACCTGCCTTGTAAATAGGTTGGTAGACAGCAACCACCCAGGGAAGTACTACCGTCCTGCCAGATGACTGTGAAACAGAAACCTGTAACTGTTTTGCATGATGGTAGGATTGGTGGTTTCTTTTTCTGTCTCATAAACACGCTAGATAACAGGGATATCTTGCTACTCCTACTTACACTTTGGTCACACTTCACAGACACGCACATGCATATATATATACATACATCTAGGTTTTTCTCCTTTTTCTAAATAGCTCTTGTTCTTCTTTATTTCTTCTATTGTCCATGGGGAAGTGGAAAAAAATCTTTCCTCCGTAAGCCATGCGTGTCGTATGAGGCGACTAAAATGCCGGGAGCAATGGGCTAGTAACCCCTTCTCCTGTAGACATTTACTAAAAAAGAGAAGAAGAAAAACTTTATAAAACTGGGATGCTTGAATGTGTGTGGATGTAGTGTGGATGACAAGAAACAGATGATTGCTGATGTTATGAATGAAAAGAAGTTGGATGTCCTGGCCCTAAGCAAAACAAAGCTGAAGGGGGTAGGGGAGTTTCAGTGGGGGGAAATAAATGGGATTAAATCTGGAGTATCTGAGAGAGTTAAAGCAAAGGAAGGGGTAGCAGTAATGTTGAATGATCAGTTATGGAAGGAGAAAAGAGAATATGAATGTGAAAATTCAAGAATTATGTGGATTAAAGTAAAGGTTGGATGCGAGAAGTGGGTCATAATAAGCGTGTATGCACCTGGAGAAGAGAGGAATGCAGAGGAGAGAGAGAGATTTTGGGAGATGTTAAGTGAATGTATAGGAGCCTTTGAACCAAGTGAGAGAGTAATTGTGGTAGGGGACCTGAATGCTAAAGTAGGAGAAACTTTAAGAGAGGGTGTGGTAGGTAAGTTTGGGGTGCCAGGTGTAAGTGATAATGGGAGCCCTTTGATTGAACTTTGTATAGAAAGGGGTTTAGTTATAGGTAATACATATTTTAAGAAAAAGAGGATAAATAAGTATACAAGATATGATGTAGGGCAAAATGACAATAGTTTGTTGGATTATGTATTGGTAGATAAAAGACTGTTGAGTAGACTTCAGGATGTACATGTTTATAGAGGGGCCACATATATATCAGATCACTTTCTAGTTGTAGCTACACTGAGAGTAAAAGGTAGATGGGATACAAGGAGAACAGAAGCATCAGGGAAGAGAGAGGTGAAGGTTTATAAACTAAAAGAGGAGGCAGTTAGGGTAAGATATAAACAGCTATTGGAGGATAGATGGGCTAATGAGAGCATAGGCAATGGGGTCGAAGAGGTATGGGGTAGGTTTAAAAATGTAGTGTTAGAGTGTTCAGCAGAAGTTTGTGGTTACAGGAAAGTGGGTGCGGGAGGGAAGAGGAGCGATTGGTGGAATGATGTAAAGAGAGTAGTAAAGGAGAAAAAGTTAGCATATGAGAAGTTTTTACAAAGTAGAAGTGATGCAAGGAGGGAAGAGTATATGGAGAAAAAGAGAGGTTAAGAGAGTGGTGAAGCAATATAAAAAGAGAGCAAATGAGAGAGTGGGTGAGATGTTATCAACAAATTTTGTTGAAAATAAGAAAAAGTTTTGGAGTGAGATTAACAAGTTAAGGAAGCCTAGAGAACAAATGGATTTGTCAGTTAAAAATAGGAGAGGAGAGTTATTAAATGGAGAGTTAGAGGTATTGGGAAGATGGAGGGAATATTTTGAGGAATTGTTAAATGTTGATGAAGATAGGGAAGCTGTGATTTCATGAATAGGGCAAGGAGGAATAACATCTTGTAGGAGTGAGGAAGAGCCAGTTGTGAGTGTGGGGGAAGTTCGTGAGGCAGTAGGTAAAATGAAAGGGTGTAAGGCAGCCGGGATTGATGGGATAAAGATAGAAATGTTAAAAGCAGGTGGGGATATAGTTTTGGAGTGGTTGGTGCAATTATTTAATAAATGTATGGAAGAGGGTAAGGTACCTAGGGATTGGCAGAAAGCATGCATAGTTCCTTTGTATAAAGGCAAAGGGGATAAAAGAGAGTGCAAAAATTATAGGGGGATAAGTCTGTTGAGTATACCTGGTAAAGTGTATGGTAGAGTTATTATTGAAAGAATTAAGAGTAAGACGGAGAATAGGATAGCAGATGAACAAGGAGGCTTTAGGAAAGGTAGGGGGTGTGTGGACCAGGTGTTTACAGTGAAACATATAAGTGAAAAGTATTTAGATAAGGCTAAAGAGGTCTTTGTGGCATTTATGGATTTGGAAAAGGCATATGACAGGGTGGATAGGGGGGCAATGTGGCAGATGTTGCAGGTGTATGGTGTAGGAGGTAGGTTACTGAAAGCAGTGAAGAGTTTTTACGAGGATAGTGAGGCTCAAGTTAGAGTATGTAGGAAAGAGGGAAATTATTTCCCAGTAAAAGTAGGCCTTAGACAAGGATGTGTGATGTCACCGTGGTTGTTTAATATATTTATAGATGGGGTTGTAAGAGAAGTAAATGCGAGGGTCTTGGCAAGAGGCGTGGAGTTAAAAGATAAAGAATCACACACAAAGTGGGAGTTGTCACAGCTGCTCTTTGCTGATGACACTGTGCTCTTGGGAGATTCTGAAGAGAAGTTGCAGAGATTGGTGGATGTATTTGGTAGGGTGTGCAAAAGAAGAAAATTAAAGGTGAATACAGGAAAGAGTAAGGTTATGAGGATAACAAAAAGATTAGGTGATGAAAGATTGGATATCAGATTGGAGGGAGAGTATGGAGGAGGTGAATGTATTCAGATATTTGGGAGTGGACGTGTCAGTGGATGGGTCTATGAAAGATGAGGTGAATCATAGAATTGATGAGGGGAAAAGGGTGAGTGGTGCACTTAGGAGTCTGGAGACAAAGAACTTTGTCCTTGGAGGCAAAGAGGGGAATGTATGAGAGTATAGTTTTACCAACACTCTTATATGAGTGTGAAGCATGGGTGATGAATGTTGCAGTGAGGAGAAGGCTGGAGGCAGTGGAGATGTCATGTCTGAGGGCAATGTGTGGTGTGAATATAATGCAGAGAATTCGTAGTTTGGAAGTTAGGAGGAGGTGCAGGATTACCAAAACTGTTGTCCAGAGGGCTGAGGAAGGGTTGTTGAGGTGGTTCGGACATGTAGAGAGAATGGAGCGAAACAGAATGACTTCAATAGTGTATCAGTCTGTAGTGGAAGGAAGGCGGGGTAGGGGTCGGCCTAGGAAAGGTTGGAGGGAGGGGGTAAAGGAGGTTTTGTGTGCGAGGGGCTTCCATCAGGCATGCGTGAGCGTGTTTGATAGGAGTGAATGGAGACAAATAGTTTTTAATACTTGACGTGCTGTTGGAGTGTGAGCAAAGTAACATTTATGAAGGGGTTCAGGGAAACCGGCAGGCTGGACTTGAGTCCTGGAGATGGGAGGTACAGTGCCTGCACTCTGAAGGAGGGGTGTTAATGTTGCAGTTTAAAAACTGTAGTGTAAAGCACCCTTCTGGCAAGACAGTGATGGAGTGAATGATGGTGAAAGTTTTTCTTTTTCGGGCCACCCAGCCTTGGTGGAAATCGGCCAGTGTGATAATAATAAATAAATAATTTGCCATTTTCCACTTATTAGGCACTATGCCAGTTTGTAGTGATATGTTAAAAAGATTAGCCAAAGTTATGCTAAGTTCCTCTTTACATTCCTTTAACACCCTTGCAAACAGTTCATCAGGGCCTGGGGATTTGTCAGATTTTAGTTTCTCTATTTGTCTGAGGACCATGTCACATAGTTCATTATCCTGTTCTACGTAATCTATTATTTCAGGAATATCGCTAGTATTTTCCTGGGTGAAAACTGAGAGGAAGTAGGTATTGAGAATTTCACACATATTCTTATCACTGTCAGTGATCTGACCAGAGTTACTCTTAAGTGGGCCAATCTTGTCCCTAATCTTGCTTCTGTATACCTGAAAGAACCCTTTTGGGTTAGTCTTTGAATCCCTTGTGACTTTAGCCTCATAATCCCTTTTTGCTTTTCTTATTCCTTTCTTTATTTCTCTCTTTAACTGAATATATTGATTTCTTAACTGCCCATCCCCTCTTTTGATACGCCTATATATGCCTCTCTTTTGACCAATGAGTTGTTTTAATCTATTGTTCATCCATTTGGGATCATTTTTGTTAGATCTAATTTCCCTACTCAGAACAAAAGTTGTCTGGGCAGCTAGAACTATGCTCTGAAAAACGTCATATTGCCAACCAAGATCACCTACCTGACCCATAGTCAGGATATCCCAATTTAGCCCACCCAGGTAATTTTTCAGTCCCATGAAGTCGGCCAAGCGAAAATCTGGGACAGAGATTTGATTGCAGTTATCTGGGTAATTCCATGATATATTGAAACTAAGTGATTTGTGATCACTTTCCCCAAGCTCATCATTAACCTCAAGATTATTAATTAGTGAATCTTTGTTGGCAAGAACCAAGTCAAGCAGATTGTTTCCTCTAGTTGGCTCTTTCACAAACTGTTCTAAAAAGCAATCCTGAACCGTATCAAGAAAGTCACTAGACTCAAGATTTCCTGTCATTGTTCCAATCAATTTGTCTAAAGTTAAAATCTCCCATTATCACAACATTTTCATATCTAGATGCCTTATGCATTTCGTCCCATAACGGCTTACTGCACTCCCTATCAAGGTTTGGAGGCCTATAAATCACACCCAAAATTAATTTGTCACGTCCCTTGAGAAACTGTAGCTAAACAGATTCTGTGTTCGATGTTTCTAATCTTATATCATGTCTAAGACAGCAATTTAAATTTCCTCTGACATACATCGCCACTCCACCACCCTTCCTGTTGACCCTATCAGTGTGAAATAGTTTATAACCCTGTATGTTGCATTCAGAAGGCATTTCCCAGGTCTCTTATACCAATAATATCTATACAGTGGACCCCCGCTTAACGATCAGCTCCCAGTGCGACCAATTATGTAAGTGTATTTATGTAAGTGCGTTTGTACATGTATGTTTGGGGGTCTGAAATGGACTAATCTATTTCACAATATTCCTTATGGGAACAAATTCGTTCAGTAATGGCACCTGAACATACTTCTGGAATGAAATAATATCGTTAACCGGGCGTCCACTGTATTACCTGCACTTGCAAGTAATCTTAGCTCATCTATCTTATTTCTTAGACTCCTACTATTTGTATAGTAAACCTTAAGGGAGCTAGTCACTCGTTGCCCTCTACTATCTCTGTTTGTTGATCAGTTCTTTATCAATCCAAATAAATGGTCCAAAAATTTGGAATATGCAGTTTACTAGATGAAATAAAGAACTGTAGCATAATGAACTAAAAAAATGGGAAGTTTCATATACATACATAATTAGTCAAATCATATTTACATCAAGTATCTCCCTGAAACTAATCTTTTATTACAATTAAAAAAAACAATACAATCTTTTCTTGCTTGTCAATCACAACTTTAATTTCAACACCTTTCATACATATGGAGAATTACCAACAGATTCCTAGCTGTCTTCAAGAACCAACTTGATAAATCTCTCAAGTCAGTTTCTGATCAGTCAGACTATGATGCATAACTGGACTCCATGCAAGAAACTAATACCAACAGTCTGGTTGATGAGGCCATCAATATGGATGCCTGGTCTGGGACTGGGCCACAGAGGCAAGGACTCCAGGATCATCTTCAATTAATCCTTCCTATATCCTTGTTCCTATGCATTCCTACTTTCTATCTCATTACAAACTTTTTTCAATAATAATTCTACCATACATTTTACCTGGTATACTCAACAGGCTTATTTCTCTATAATTTTTACACTTCCTTATTTCCCCTTTTCTTTTAAATAAAGTAATTATGCAAGCGGCACATATACTATCCTTGACAAGCCTTAGGAAATCTTCCCTTCTTTCACACACATATTGAACAAATACACCAACCACCCCAAAAACAGTCTCACCCGTCTTGACCCAGCTGCTTTACCCCCCTTTCATTCTATGCCTTCGGCACTCTTCCCACACCACCTCTGGTTCTTCCTTACTCTTACCAGATCTTACTCCTCTTTGCCTAATGCAAGATATTACTACCTCCCTTTCATCAACAACAACTCCTCCAACTTGCCATGAAACTTAACTCCCTTTTTCACTAACTGCCAAATTTACACGCTCCACGGGATTTTTCATTCTCGGGAAAATTTACTGTATGTCATACTATACCATATAATATATTAGGTAGTCATATAATAAACTTATATGAAAGATATTTATCCCATCTTCTGTGACTGTCCTATACTACTTATGTGCAAGGATTATTTTTTTTTATCCTACATGCTGCAGCTGTACATTATCAAGTACAGGAAGGCCCCGCTTTACGGCGTTTCACTTTACGGCGTTCCGCTAATACGGACATTTCAAATTATGACCAAAACTCGCTATATGGCTCCCCCCACCTGACTTTCTAATACGGTCACCGTGCCCCACCCTGTTTGTTAACATTCTCCATGAGCTCAGTAAGCACTAAGTCTCTCCATTTTGTCTGGAAACTCCAAAATTTCAAATGTTTTTAAAAGTTATTTCATATTTTATATATACTCTGATAATTATACTTATGTATACCTGTACCTAAATAAACTTACATACATCGAGTCATTTAAATGTCGTATATTACGTTAATATACACATTTTCATTAATCCATCCATGATATTTTTTTCAAAATTATATAATAAACACGATGCATAACATATAAATAAGATAAATACACCCCACAGTAGAATAAATAAACAAATGTGAGATGTGAGCAGACGACTTGCACAAGTGGTGATAATAACAATACTGAGTCTCATTAAATGTCGTATATTACGGTAATATACACATTTTCATTAATCCATCCATGATATTTTTTTCAAAATTATATAATAAACACGATGCATAACATATAAATAAGATAAATACACCCCACAGTAGAATAAATAAACATAAATGTGATCTGTGGTAGCAGACGACTTCCACAAGTGACGCCATAATAACAATAGTCACGGAGTCTCATTAAATGTCGTATATTACGGTAATATACACATTTTCATTAATCCATCCATGATATTTTTTTCAAAATTATATAATAAACACGATGCATAACATATAAATAAGATAAATACACCCCACAGTAGAATAAATAAACAAATGTGAGATGTGAGCAGACGACTTGCACAAGTGGTGATAATAACAATACTGAGTCTCATTAAATGTCGTATATTACGGTAATATACACATTTTCATTAATCCATCCATGATATTTTTTTCAAAATTATATAATAAACACGATGCATAACATATAAATAAGATAAATACACCCCACAGTAGAATAAATAAACATAAATGTGATCTGTGGTAGCAGACGACTTCCACAAGTGGTGATAATAACAATAGTCACGGAGTCTCATTAAATGTCGTATATTACGGTAATACACATTTTCATTAATCCAGCCATGATATTTTTTTCAAAATTATATAATAAACACGATACATAACATAAAAAGATGATAAATACACCCCACAATAGAATAAATAAACATAAATATAAGATGTGGGAGCCTGGTTTGTTTACTCTGTGCCTGGCCTGTCACCTCTCATGTACTCATTCTTTCTCTCTCTCATTTATTCGTTTTATCTCATTTACTTAATCCTGACCCTACATTAAGACTACAAATATTTTAAGGTAAGTAATGAGTGAACTGTATATACATTTTATCGCTCTGGGATGCTTAAATATCATAGAATAGTATGTGTGGGTGGGGTGGCCTGGTGAAATAGCCTGGCTATTACAATACATACCACACTTGATTTCTTACAATAAATACTACTTGTCTCACCCTAGATTAAGACTATAAATATTTTAAGGTAAGTAATGAGTGCACTATGTGTGTATTGTACCTTTTTATTGTTTTTTGATGCCTGGTTCTATTGCTAACTTAATATATGTTAGTGTAAACTTGTTATCTAGTGTTTGTATGCATTTATAAGTGGAAAAAAAGGGTGTTCCACTTTACGGCGATTTCCGCTTTACGGCGGTAGCCTGGAACCTAACCCGCCGTATAAGTGGGGCCTTCCTGTATACAGTCAAGCACTTTCAAAAACTCTGAGCTCTCCAGGGATTATAATGTGCATACTGTATATATGGATTAGAATTCATTTACTAAGCATCTCTTTTAGTTTGTCAAAATAGTTTGTGGTATTTGTCAAATCTACTGAGTTAGTAGGAAATATATGTGTACAGAATAATCATTTGATTACCTGAATTGAAGCTAACATGACAGGGTGTTGTCCGGATACTCAAAATTCTGAATAACAAAATAATTTCAGCCCAAAAGTGTGTAGCATTACTACATCAATCAAATACAAAATATATTTGAGCATTCTCTTTTGATATCAGCATTACCTGGATTGATTTTTAACTTTCTGCTCATTCCCTTCTCAAAATGAACATACCAAAATGACCAAAAAATCAAGACACAAAAAATCAATACATTTGGAAAAATGAAGAAAACAAAAAGTAATGCTCATTATTAACTCTCCAAACTCTAAAGAAAATCCAAATGTCCTTGTATAAAAAAGTGAGGTACAATCAAACCTCATTACAAATTTCACAAAATAAATATAATTTCTTGCTCAATTTTCAGCAAAAAATGCAGACCCACTACACATGCATTAAATGAAATACACAGTACAGTGGACCCTCGGTTTTTAGCAGTAATCTGTTCCAAAAGGTCGGCCTAAATCCGAAAAGGCTGAAAACAAAAATAATATTTCCCATAAGAATTAATGTAAATACAGTTAATCCGTTCCAGACACCCAAAAATATTAACAAAAAATAAATTTTTTTAAAGATTAACTATAATTTTACATACACAAAACAATAAGAAATATATAGCACTAATTTTACTAATAAATGAACATTACATACCTTTATTGAAGACTCTTGTTGGCATATGGAAGAAGGCGAGGAGGGGAGAGGGAGTTGGGGTTATTGTTTGGAAGGGAAATCCCCCTCCATAAGGACTTCAGGTATCAAAGCCCTCTCTGGGGTTACTGCCCTTCTTTGTCTTTTACTACCACTAGGACCAGCTTGAGAATCACTGTACCCATGTTGCACAAAAAAAACTGTCCAGAGAGCTCTGTTTCTGGAGTTTCTCTAAGATTTGGTTGAAGTGGGACAAGGTTTTGTCACTGAACATGTTGCAGATATGGTTTGTTTGAGGTTGGTCATGGTGATATTTCTCCACAAAACTTTGCAACTCCCTCCACTTTGCACACATGTCCTTAATCACTGAAGAAGGCACATTCTTCCCTCTCTTGTCCTCCTCCTCTGAAGCAATTTCCTCAGCTGTGGTCTGTTGCTGTTGCAGATGAAGTCTTGCAGCTCTTCAGTGGTTAGCTCTTTCCTGTGGTCCTCCACCAACTCTTCCACATCCTGGCCACTCACATCCAACCCCATGGACTTCCCCAAAGCCACAATGCATTCCACAACAGGCAGAGGGTCGACAGGATCAGGGTCAGAGTCAGTGTGGCATTGTTTCTTGGCGAATGACCATCAACCCCATGAGTTCATACGATAAATTTCGTAATACACCTACCATCTGACTTATGACCGAGCATGATTCCGACTAACCAGTCATAAGTCAAAATGGACGTAAGTCGAACCTTACTACTGAATATCGGCATCACATTAAGTAATGATTTTATTTTATTGTTTTATTTTGGTATTTCATTTATTTTACTTTTTATGCTGTTAGTACTGTATTTGATACTGTAAGGTTTAGGAGAAACACTGTGTAAAACACAAACAGTTGTTTATTTCCCAGAACATTTGCATACAAAACATGGTCATGAGTCGAGCAGTCGTATGTCAAGCAGGTTATAAGTCGGATGGTAGGTGTAATCCATTGTTTTTTGTGCTTGCAACTGCTAAATAAGCCACCATGACACAAAAGAAAGCTCCTAGTGCCAGCCTTTTGGTAAAGAAGGCGAGAAACATGATAGAATTCAAGAAAGAACACACCAGCCAGGGTACTGCCCTACACACACGATTTAATTTGAGTGGGACTTGCGCATGAGTGACTAGAATCATCAAAGCTTATTGCCTGGGGAGCACTGAAAATTGGGTTGGGCAAATATTCTGTTAGTGGGATGGTTTGTGAAGGACCTGCCTAGTATGGACCAACAGGCCTGTTGCAGTGTTCCTGCTTTGTTCTTATGTACACCAGCTGAGGAAATTGCTTCAGAGGAGGAGGAAGAGAGAGAGAAGGTGTCGCCTTCTTCAAAGATTAAGGACATTTGTGCAAAGTGGAGTGAGATGCAAACATTTGTGGAGGAACATCACCCTAACCCTCTCCCTTCCTCCCGTCTTCCATACACTAACAAGAGTCTTCAATTAAGGTAAGTGTGATGTTATTATTGTTTTATACTTGATTTCTCATTCTTTTCTGTATGTAAATCTATATTTAATCTATAAAAAAATAACTTTTGTTAATATTTTTGAGTGGAACGGATTAATTAGATTTACATTATTTTTTATAGTGAAAATGGTTTCGAAATTCGCGAATTTTGATTTTCAGCAGACTCTCTGGAATGGATTAATGACGAAACTCGGGGATCCACTGTACCTAACAACTGCAGAAAAATCAACACTTTCTCAAATCATATAATAAATTGAAAATGAAACATGCCACATTTAGTGTGAGTTCCCACCTAATGCTGTTGAAGATACATTCTTTACAAAAGCGATGTCCACAAGTGGTCTGTACTGGAGACCTGAGTCCCAGCAGACATATGGCACACTCATACTTGGAATCAAGGGGAGGTACAAACTCATAGTCATAACCCTCCTGCTGCAATAATGTAAAAAAAATTTTTAGTAACTACCATAACTAAGAAAATAATGCAATAGTTTGATTATTAAAAAAATACTGTAGACACAAATTTTGTGAAAACTATGCATAAACTGCTGCGAGTTTTATCTAATTATCTGTCCTACATATTTGACACCAGAAAGGATGCACACTAGTGTGCAAATTGTGCTGAAAGAAAAAAGGCATAAAATTGCTTTTTTCCTTTCAGCCCATTATTTTCAAAACATTGTTTACATCAGCCTTCCTAATCACTGAAATACATACTTCTACATATGCATGCAATAGACATATAACATGTTACACAAAAAACATGAATATTCAGTATTAAAAATGCAGAAACAAATGGTTGAGAGATTAGTTTGCTTTCAAGCATACTGAAAGAAAAAAAAAATCACAATTTTCACACTGCTTAACAACTGTGTGGGAGAATGTGGTGAACTTAAAACACAGTGATACATGTCCAACAAAACAGACCATGGTTGCAGCATGAGATGCTTCAATATTTCATACTGAATCCCATCCGCCTCTGGAGTGGCAGACTGTTTCCAACTGGGCAAAGGTTGTTTCCCTTATGGTAAGCAGTGCATTATAGGCCTCCCAAGACACACTCACTGCCTGAACAGTTGATGCAATGGATGAGACAATAGTCACCTGCTTTCTGCATTAAGGAAGAAGAGAACTATTCCTGACTTTAAAACAATTTTATAATGAATATGCAGTTTCCATAGCTGCTATCTCAAATAATGTTTAACCCTTTGACTGTTGCCAGCCCCTTTCTGAAACTGTCATTCTATGTTGAAAAATTTAAAAAAAAAAAAAAAAAAAAAAATTAATTTTTCTTAGGAAATGATAGAGAATCCTTTCCCAATGGTAATGACACCAAAAGTACAAAATTATGGTCGAAAACTCACGGAATTATGCTCCCGTGAAGTTAGCGGTCTCGGTGACATATACGCATCGACAATTTCGCCAACTTTGAGCCCCATTTTTGGCCAATTGCGTTGTTCCAGTTGACCAAACTCATAGCAATTTCTTTAGAAATTATTTTTTTCTATCAACTGGGTACAAGAAACCGCTCATTTACCAATTTGAACTACCCAATAAAGTGGTCAGAATTTGGCAATTTGGCCAATTTCATGCAAATTAAAAAGGATGCCAATATCAAAATAGGGTCCAGAATAAACAATGTAGACATTCTTGGCACTAAATAACAGCCTTTGTTCATTAGTCACGTCTCTAGGCCCCTCTTATATTACTATTGCTTTCTATTTTGATTTTTTATTCACACAAAAAATAGAAGATTTACTGTTATGCAGACTACTGCATTATTGTAAAAATGGTACAAATAATATCAGTGCACTAGTGAAAGAATATTAGGCTCCCCAGTTGACATGTATTGGACATGTGGTGTGATTTGCTTACTCTTGAACATTGGTAAAAATCGAACATTTCCACTACTTTGAGCTCAATTTCAAGGTCATTTCCATTGTGAAACTAATCAAAATCACCTCTATTTCTGTAATATGTTTTCCATTTTATGACATGAGACCATGAAAACAAGAATACAACAATAAATACTATACGAAAATATACCTCAAAGTCAGCATTTTAATCCAAAAAACGGTCGGAGTTTTTTTTTCCTCACTATGCACTGCGTGCTACAGGATTTTTTTATATGATGCACACTGACCACACAGACCCATTCTCTCACATGTGGGCCTACCATCTTTCTCCTGCTTGATTTGAAGCTGCTAGAATTATTGAGTATACAGTGGACCCCCGGTTAACGATATTTTTTCACTCCAGAAGTATGTTCAGGTGCCAGTACTGACCGAATTTGTTCCCATAAGAAATATTGTGAAGTAGATTAGTCCATTTCAGACCCCCAAACATACACGTACAAACGCACTTACATAAATACACTTACATAATTGGTCGCATTCGGAGGTAATCGTTATGCGGGGGTCCACTGTATATATGTCCGAAACACTGGCTCATAAGACGTATACAGTGGAACCTCAAAAATCAAACTTAATCCGTTCCAGGAGCTAGTTCTAAATTCGAAAAGTCTGAAATTCGAAGCAATATTTCCCATAAGAAATAATGGAAATACAACTAATCCGATCCAGAAACCCAAAAATATTCACACAAAAAATACATTTTATAGAGATTAATTACAGTTTTACATACAACAAATACTATAGTTTTTAACTGAAGATTGGTGATGGCATCTGGAAGATAGGGAGGAGGAGAGAGGGAGTTGGGGTTAGTGTTTGGAAGGAGAATCCCCCTCCATGAGGACTTCAGGTAAAGCCCTCTCTGGGGTTACTTCCCTTCTCTGTCTTTTAATGCCACTAGGAACAGCTTGAGTCACTGGACCCCTGTCTCACAAAATAACTGTCCACAGTCCTCTGTTTCTGGCAGCTCTTTAACATTTCCCTAAAATGGGACATGGTTCTGTCACTGAACTTGTTGCAAAGATGGCTTGTTTCAGCTTGCTCAGGGTGGTACTTCTGCACAAACATTTGGACATCATTCCACTTGGCACAAATCTCCTTAATCTTTGAAGAAGGCACCTCATCCACTCCCCATATTAACACCTTTCGCAACATCAGCTTCCTTGATTTGTTCTTTCTTTGACAGGATAGAACCAATGGTTGACTTGCTTTTCCCATACATCCTGACAAGCTCAACAAGTCTCACACCACTCTCATACTTCTGTATTATTTCCTTCTTCACATCTATGCTGTTTCTCACTTTCTTTACCACAGGGGTACCACTAGCAAGTTTCTTTGGGCCCATGGCAGCTTATTTCACAGTCACACAAGCACTAAACACAACGAAATAATCGTAAAATGAGTGAATGAGAGCACAGGTTAGTGTTCACTCAAGCATAAACAAAGCTAGACTGCTCACGGCGCCTGCGCGGGGACACGGACAGAGCGGGCGGCAGACAGGTCCTGTACCCGGCGGTCCGAAAATAGGGGCGCGTTCGATAATAGGGACACAGTTTGTCCGAAAAAATGGTCCTATTTCTGAAACGTTCGATATGTGATACGTTCGATTTTTGAGGTTCCACTGTATATACGACCAAAACAGTCAAAGGGTTAAATCTGTAGCTCCTACATCAAACAGCTTCAAGAGTTAATACTGTACCATATGTATTTTCAACTGAACCACTGATAACCTGTGGCATGAAAGCTACATATAACTCACACTTTTGTGTTTGTGTGGGGGGTGGGAGATGCAGAGTACTTAAACAGTGCAATGTAAGAAAGATACGTGCTGCCACAAGTAATGTACAGCATATATTGCACTGTTTATATACTGTATAATTAAAATAGTGAAAGAACCACATATAATTCAAAAGCCATAGCTTGCCAACACTTGACCATCCTACCTGCTGCCACTCATTCTTCAGTACTGTATACATTATACTGTAATTATGAAGTTCCCACTCCTAACCCTATATGATACTGTATTTAAATGTTCTTCATCATATGAATGTTTAATATTCAAAAGAAGACAACTACTACAAGGATTAGGGAGTATCTTTTATTTGTTTGATACAGTAGCATCCAAAATTTGGTAGATCTGTAAAGTTCTTGACCTTGATATCTGGTTTAACAGGGTTATACTGTACTGTATATCGAATTTTATCTTCTACTTTATCTCATTTTTTGTTAGCTTAATTACATTTTCAATGCTTATAAAGTCACAAAAATTTACTAAAAAATTCACAATTAAGCTTCAAATTCATTAAATCTCACAAAGTATATTATATTTTTTTCCTTGCATAGTAATGCTGTACATATTGTATATGCATAGTACAAAATTTCACAAAACTGGAAAAAATAATATTTTGAAGAAAATTCAATCTGTCAGTCAGACTTACTCTAGAAATGATGGTCATGGAATCAGTCTCTCCACACTCCATCATTCATACCTTGGCTAGATGCAGCACAAGGGATGACTGTCTTGATCTAGCACCGATTCTCTGAAATATATCACAACTCAATGTCCTGTGGCACAAATAGTGATACATATATATAAATATATATATACTGGTCACAGACTGGGCCACAGGGGCATTGATCCCCGAAACCCTCTCCAGGTACACTTCAGGTATACAAAATGGCTCAAGTATTAACTCGTTAAAAAAAAAAAAAAAACTGGGACCTGTAGTGTGCTGGATTAGTGAGTTTGCCAGATTACAGAGTTAGAATACATTACAGGTTAGAATACATTTAATTAACCTATCAATAGAGACTCTTTCTGCTACATCTTCCTCATTTTCACCACTGCTTTCTCCTCTACTGGTTTGTTGCTGTGGATTTACAACTATCTGCACAATTTCTGAGTCAGTATAATGATGAAATTTGAGTCAGTAAAACAATATGAGTCAGTATAATGACGAAACTTGAAATTATGCTAGCCGAAATCAGTGTCGGATTACTGATGGAACCGGATAACTGACTGTCGGATTAGTGATGGTCAACCTGTACAGTACTGGCATATAAAATTAACCTATCAACATGCACATATTCTCTTTAGTTGAGGGAAAGTTTGGTCATGGGCTGCCTATCCCCAATATGGGTATACATCATATTAGTATAATGGACCCTCGGGTAACGATGACATTGGCTAGCAATAAAATCAGCTAACGATGCGTTTTAGCGTAAAAATATTGGCTCGGCCAACGATGAAAAACCCGGTTAAGGACAATCGTCCTGAATGCATCCGCCTGTCCATCTGGCCTGAGCACTCCTCAGCTGCCCTGCCTTCAGCTAGTGTGCCATTGTTAACAAGCCACTGTGGACAGTTCCATGCATACACTGGATACATTTTGTATTATTCCATTGTTTTTAGTGCTTGTAACTGCTAAATAAGCCACCATGGGCCCCAAGAAAGCTTCTAGTGCCAACCCTGTGGTAAAAAGGGTGAGGTGTACAATCGAACTGAATAAAGAGATAATCACAAAGTATGAAAGTGCAGTGCGTGGCTCCGAGCTGGCCTGGATGTACAACAAACCCCAATCAATTATCACTACTATCTTGGCCAACAGAAAGGCAATCAAGGAAGCTGTTGTTGCAAAAGGTGCAAGTATGCTTACAAAACAGAGATCGCAAATACTCGAAGATGTGGAGAGACTTATCGGTGTGGATCAATGACAAACAATTATCAGGAGATAGCATTTCACAGTCAATCATATGTGAAAAGGAAAGGCAGTTGCATGATGATTTAATTAAAAAAATGCCTGGAACTAGTGGTGATGTTAGTGAATTTAAGGCCAGCAAAGATTGGTTTGAGAGATTTAAGAATCATAGTGGCATACACAGTGTGATAAGGCATGGTGAGGCTGCCAGTTGTGACCAAAAAGCGGCTAAAAAAATATGTACAGGAATTCAAGGAGTACATAGACACTGAAAAATCAAAACCCCAACAAGTGTTTGTGACAAAACAGGCCTGTTTTGGAGGAAAATGCCAAACAGGACCTACATTACACAGGAGGAAAAATTACTGCCAGGACACAAGCCTACGAGAGACAGGCTAGCTCTAATGTTTTGTAGTAATGCTAGTGAGGATTGCAAAGTGAAGCCTCTACTCAAGTATCACTCTGAAACTCTCAGTGTTTTCAAGAAAAACAGTGTCATCAAGGCTAATTTGTATGTGATGTGGAAGGCAAACAGTAAGGCATGGGTCTAGAGGGTCATTTTCCATGATTGGTTCTATCATGTGTTTGGCCCCATTGTGAAAAATTACCTCCTGGAAAATAAATTGGACCTCAAGTGCCTCCTGGTATTAGACAATGCTCCTGCTCATCCTCCAGACTTGCCAGAGTGAATTGCATGAGAGTTGAGCTTCATCTAAGTGAAGTTATTACCTCCTAATACCACTCCTCTCCTCCAGCCCATGGACCAGCAGGTCATTTCAAATTTCAAAAAACTGTACACCAAAGCAGTGTTTCAAAAGTGCTTTGAAGTGGCCTCAGACACTGAATTGACCCTAAGAGAGTTTTGGAAAGATCACTTTAGTATCCTCAGTTGCATAAACTTTATAGGTAAGGCTTGGGAGGGAGTGACTTGCAGGACTTTGAACTCTGCTTGGAGGAAATTGTGGCCACAATGTGTACAAGAGAGGGATTTTGATGGGTTTGGGGCTAACCCTGAGGAGCCTATACCAGCTGTGGAATCTATTGTGTCATTGGGGAAGTCCATGGGGTTGGAGGTTAGTGGGGAGGATTTGGAAGAGTTGATAGAGGATGACGATGAAGAACTAACCACTGATGAGCTGCAAGACCATCTGCAACAGCAAGAGACCACAACTGAGGAAATTGCTTCAGAGGAGGGGAGAGAGAGATGGAGGGAGTTGCCTTCTTAAACGATTAAGAACATTTGTACAATGTGGACAAAGGTGCAAGCCTTTATGGAAGATCATCACCCTGACACAGCTATTGCAAGCCGTGCTAGTGACTTTTACAATGACAATGACAGAGCTCTATGGACAGATTTTTGGTGCGACAGAGGTCCAGTAACTGTCAAGTTGTTCCCAGTGGCATTAAAAAAAAGAAGGGAAGTAACCCCGGAAAAGGACTTGCTACCTAAAGTCCTTATGGAAGGGGATTCCACTTTCAAAGAATAATACACCTCAATCATGTTCCCTCCCATCATCACTCATCAATAAGTCTTCAATAAAGGTAAGTGTCATTTATTCTTCATATAGTATTTATTCTGCATGTAGTACGTATTTATTCTTCATGTATCATTGTTGTTTTCTGTGTAGGAAATTGTATATTTCATGTGAAAAAAAAAATACTTTTCAATGTCTGGAACGGATAACTGGATTACCATTATTTCTTATGGGGAAAATTAAATCGGCTAACGATAAAATCGGTTAAGGACAAGCTCTCTGGAATGGATTAAAATCGTTACCTGAGGGTCCACTGTACATATATCACATTACAAGTCCCCCAAAATATATAAAATAACAGCAAACTGGATAGTTTCAAACAAGACTACCATATATGGTATACAACAGATACAGGCAGGCACCGCTTTTACAGCAAGTTAGGTTCTGGGCTACTGCTGTAAAGCAAAAATCACTGTAAAATGGAACACAGCCTTTTTTCACTGTCTAGTGCACATAAAAGCCTGATAACACGTTTATACCATTATATATTAACCCTTTGACTGTTTCAGCAGTATATGTATACATGTCTTACGAGCCAGTGTTTCGGACGTACACCTACCATCCGACTTACGACCGAGTTCGGTTCCGAGAAACTGATCGTAAGTCGAACTTTACTACTGAATATCAACAAAACATTTTTGTAATGACTTTATTTTATTGTTTTATTTTGGTATTTCATGTTTTACTTTACTTTTTATGTTGTTAGTACTGTATTTTATACTGTAAGGTTTAGGATAAACACTGTGTACAACACAAATAGTTGTTTATTTCCCAGAAATTTGGCATAAAAAACACGGTCATAAGTCGAGTGGTCATAAGTCGAGCAGGTCGTAAGTCGGATGGTAGGTGTATATATACTCAATAATTCTAGAGGCTTCAAATCAAGCAGGAGAAAGCTGGTAAGCCCACATGTAAAAGAATGGGTCTGTGTGGTCAGTGTGCACCACATAAAAAAAATCCTGCAGCATGCATTGCACGAGAAAAAAACTCCGACCGTGTTTTTGGATTAAAACGCCGACTTTGAGGTGTATTTTCCTATAGTATTTATGGTTGTATTCTCATTTTCTTGGTCTCATTTGATAGAATGGAAAACATTTTACAGAAATTGAGACGATTTTGATTAGTTTCACAATGAAAACGACCTTGAAATTGAGCTCAAAATAGCAGAAATCTTCGATTTTTACCAACGTTCAAGAGTAAGCAAATCACACCACATGTCCAATACACGTCAATTGGGAGTCTAATATTCTTTCACTAGTGCACTGATATTATTTATACCATTTTTACAATAATGCAGTAGTCTGCTTAACAGTAAATCTTCTATTTTTTGTGTGAATAAAAAATCAAAATAAAAAGCATCTTTTTTAACCCTTTCAGGGTTTCGGCCATACTAGTACGGCTTACGCACCAGGGTTTTTGACGTACTAGTACGCCTAAATTCTAGCGCCCTCAAATCTAGTGAGAGAAAGCTGGTAGGCCTACATATGAAAGAATGGGTCTATGCGGTCAGTGTGCACAGTATAAAAAAAATCCTGCAGCACACAGTGCATAATGAGAAAAAAAAACTTTGACCGTGTTTTTGCATTAAAACAGCGACTTTGCACTGTATTTTCGTATGGTATTTATTGTTGTATTCTAGTTTTCCTGATCTCATTTTATAGAATGGAAAACATATTACAGAAATAGAGGTGATTTTGATTAGTTTCACAATGAAAAGTACCTTGAAATTGAGCTCAAAGTAGCAGAAATGTTCGATTTTTACCAAAGTTCAAAAGTTAATAAATCATGCTAAGCATCCAATACACGTCAACTAGTGAGTCTAATATTCTTTCACAAGTGCCTGGAGTTTACCTGGAGAGAGTTCCGGGGGTCAACGCCCCCGCGGCCTGGTCTGTGACCAGGCCTCCTGGTGGATCAGAGCCTGATCAACCAGGCTGTTACTGCTGGCTGCACGCAAACCAACGTATGAGCCACAGCCCGGCTGGTCAGGTACCGACTTTAGGTGCTTGTCCAGTGCCAGCTTGAAGACTGCCAGAGGTCTATTGGTAATCCCCCTTATGTATGCTGGGAGGCAGTTGAACAGTCTTGGGCCCCTGACACTTATTGTATGGTCTCTTAACGTGCTAGTGACACCCCTGCTTTTCATTGGGGGGATGTTGCATCGTCTGCCAAGTCTTTTGCTTTCGTTGTGAGTGATTTTCGTGTGCAAGTTCGGTACTAGTCCCTCTAGGATTTTCCAGGTGTATATAATCATGTACCTCTCCCGCCTGCGTTCCAGGGAATACAGGTTCAGGAACTTCAAGCGCTCCCAGTAATTGAGGTGTTTTATCTCTGTTATGTGTGCCGTGAAGGTTCTTTGTACATTTTCTAGGTCAGCAATTTCACCTGCCTTGAAAGGTGCTGTTAGTGTGCAGCAATATTCCAGCCTAGATAGAACAAGTGACCTGAAGAGTGTCATCATGGGCTTGGCATCCCTAGTTTTGAAGGTTCTCATTATCCATCCTGTCATTTTTCTAGCAGCTGCGATATTATTTATACCATTTCTACACTAATGCAGTAGTCTGCATAACAGTAAATCTTCTATTTTTTGTGAGAATAAAAATTCAAAGTGGAAAGCAAAAGAATGTAAGAGGGGCTTGGGGACGTGACTAATGAACAGAGGAAATGTTATTTTAGTGCCAGGAATGTCTTTCTTGTTTATTCTGGACCCTATCTGGAAATTGGCATCTTTTGAAATTTGTGTGAAATTGGCAAAACTGCTAAATTCTGACCACTGTATTGGATAGTTGAAATCGGTAAATGGGTGGTCTCTTGTACTCATTCGATAGACAAAATGGAGTTCTAGCGAAATAGTTATGCTTTTTGTCAACTAGTATACTGGAATTGGCCGAAAATAGGGCTCAAAGTCTGCAAAATCGCCGATGCGTAAACATTGTCGAGACCACTAACTTCGCGAGAGCATAATTCCGTAAGTTTTCCATCAAATTTCATACTTTTGGTGTCATTATGATCGGGAAAAGATTCTCTACCTTTTCATAAGAAAAAATATGTAATTTTTTTTTTTTGGGGGGGGTGGGGAAATTTGGCGACCCTGAGAACAAGTCTCAGAGAGGGCCTGGCGACCCTGAAGGGGTTAATTTGCGTGAAATTGGCCAAATTGCCAAATTCTGACCACTTTATTGGGTAGTTAAAATCAGTAAATGGGCGGTTTCTTGTACTCTATTGATAGAAAAAATGGAGTTCTAAAGAAATAGCTATGAGTTTGGTCAATTGGAACAATGGAATTGGCTGAAAATAGGGCTCAAAGTCGGCAAAATTGCCGATGCGTATACATCGCCGAGATCACTAACTTCACAGGAGCGTAATTCCGTACATTTTCGACCAAATTTCGTACTTTTGGTGTCATTACCATTGGGAAAAGATTCTCTATCATTTCATGAGAAAAAATCATTTTTTTTTCCAAAAATTTTTCGACACCAGGAGACACTTCAGGATTTCGGGTTGTGACAGTCAAAGGGTTAAGTGAACAATAGAGCTAGGTATAAAAAATGCATACAATATATGCATTACTTACCTTAAAATATTTTCATCCTTAGCTTATAGTGAGTAGTGAATATATTTATGGTAGGAAGTCTGAATAAATGAAGAATGTGTATTACTGAAAATCTCTACATTAGCGAAACGCTGTAAAGTGAGGTCTGCCTGTACCAGCATCCAAAATAAACTTCAGAACTGTAAAAAGTAAATGACATTTATTAATAGAAGAATGCCAGTTGTCTTACTAAATATCCCAAGTCATTGACAGGTCAGGGAAAGTCACATATATTTTCCTATTTGTGAAAAGGTCTCCCATACTTAAATTTAGTAAAATTATAAATAAGCATTATTATAATAATTATAACTAAGTGCCATACCCAAATTCAATCATATAGTGGTACCTTGTATGCCGAGGTACCACTATACAGTATGATCAAAGTTGATGTGATGAAACACCTCAATTACTGGGAATGCCTGTACTCCCTAGAATGCAGGTGGGAGAGATACATGATTATATACACTTGGAAAATCCTAGAGGGATTAGTACCAAACTTGCACATGAAAATCACTCCCTATGAAAGCAAAAGACTTGGCAGATGATGCAACAGCCCCCCAATGAAAAGCAGGGGTGCCACTAGCACAATAAGAGACAACACAATAAATGTCAGGGGCCCAAGACTGTTCAACTGCCTCCCAGCATACATAAGGGGGGATTACCAATAGACCCCCTGGCTGTCTTCAAGTAGGCACTGGACAGGCACCTAAAGTCATTACCTGACCAGCCAGGCTGTAGTTTGTAAGTCAGGTTGCATGTGACCAACAGTAACAGCTTGGTTGATCGGGCCCTGATCCACCATGAGGCTTGGTCACAGACCAGGCCGTGGGGGCATTGACTCCAAGAACCCTCACCAGGTATACTCCAGGCAAAATAATGCTGTTGCTAACAAAAAGTCAAAGAGAGTGTTTGTTTCAAAGGTGGGGTCGTCAGCGAGGAGGGAATCAACCAGCATTAACATAACTTAAATTATGATAAACCTAAATCATGGTGTTGGATAATTCATGATTATATTTTAACAAGTCACCAAATCTGCCTGATGTTGGTGATCTTAACCCTTTCAGGGTCCGTCCCGTAGATCTACGGCTTTATGGTGAGTGTCCAAACCGTAGATCTACGCCATGAGCTCAGCTCACTCTGATAAACTGTGAGTGGTACATTTGGGCCTAGATATGAGAGAATACATCTATGTGGTATGTGTGCACCACATAAAACAGATCCTGCAGCACACTGTGTATAATGAGAGAAAAAAAATGAAATCATGATTTTTCGATTAAAACAGCAACTTTGCAGTGTTTTTTCGTATGTTTTTTATAGTTGTATTTGCGATTTCTTGGTCTCATTTGATAGAATGGAAGACATATTACAGAAATAGAGATGATTTTGATTGGTTTTAGCACTGGAAATGGCTTGAAACTGAGCTCAAAGTAGCGGAAATGTTAAATTTTTGCCGATATTCAAGAGTAAACAAACGACCTCACACATCTAATACACGTCAGCTGGTGGGTCTAATATACATTCACAAATATGGTGATGATATTTATACAATTATTACAGTATTGAATAACAGTAAATCTTCTATTTTTTGGTGTGAATAAAAATTCATTATGTGAATAAAAAATCAAAATGGAATTTATTTGTAAAGCCTCAAAACATAAGTAATGAACAGAGGAAATGTTAGTTTAGTGCCAGGAATGCCTACATTGTTTATTCTGGACCCTATTTTGAAATTGGAATACTTTGAACTTTGTGTTAAATTGGCCAAATTAACAATTTCCGATCACTTTATTTTGTAGTTGAAACAGTTGACTTGGCGATTTCTTGTGCTCAATCGATAGAATAGAAGTAATACTAGTGAAATAGCTAAGAATTTGGTTGATTGGAATAAGGTAATTGGCCTAAAATGGGAGTCAAAGTCGGCAAAATCGCTGATTCGTAAATATCGCTGACACATCAAAATTCGCGAGAGCATAATTTCGTCAATTTTCCACCAAATTTCGTACTTTTTGTTTTATTACCTTCACAAAAAGATTCTCTACGATTTCATAAGAAAAAATAACAAATTTTTTTTTTGAAAATTCTTGGACACTGGTGCGTGACTCCAGATTTGGGCCTTGGACCCTGAAAGGGTTAAAACTCTAACTTTGACTTTGCCAGATAAGATAAGAGATAAGATTTTGTTCGGATTTTTACCCCGGAGGGTTAGCCACCCAGGATAACCCAAGAAAGTCAGTGTGTCATCGAGGACTGTCTAACTTATTTCCATTGGGGTCCTTAATCTTGTCCCCCAGGATGCGACCCACACCAGTCGACTAACACCCAGGTACCTATTTGCTGCTAGGTGAACAGGATAACAGGTGTAAGGAAAAGTGTCGAAATGTTTCCACCCGCCGGGAATCAAACCCGGGCCCTCTGTGTGTGAAGCGGGAGCTTTAGCCACCAGGCCACTGGGCCACCGGCTAATTTTCTGAGTACATAAATGTAATCCTATTAATTCTGGGAGAGTATAGGTTAAAATTTCTACAAATTTTTACAGTATATTCATGGAAAGCTCTAAACTTGTACCTTTGTTATCGCACAGCAAAGGGTAAAAAGAGATGGAGGGGGAGAGTGGAGGTGTTGGGGCTAGAACACTAACTGAAAATATGGTTACAGTTGATAAAGCAAGCCAATGTCAGAAAAATCAAGATTTCTGCAGTAAATGTGGCACTGTCAGAGAGGAGGGAAGACAAAGGAAGCCCATAAGGGTGCTGGAAAAGGTTTCAAATTTACACACAAAATGGGACAAAGAAGCAATGTATAAACCCACTGTAAGCTATCAATTCTGAAACAAACCTATCCATACCTTATTAATTTAACTTAACCATACTTAACAAATAAAAAAAACCTATGCCACCCATGTCTAATCTTTGTTACAATCATATAGGTGGCTCATGGTTCAAGCATTAATGCTTCAGACTTTTACCTGAATTATCCAAGAGTAGTTCTTGCACAAGTTAGTAGGTATTTATTAAGGCCTCATACCTAATTTTAAATTTTTACAATATTTTTTATACGTATTAGCAAATTATGTTTCCTTACACCTACTGCCCCTGTTTGCCTAGTTGTAACTAGGTGTTAGAAGACTTTTGTGGGTGGCATCCCAGGAAAGAGAACCAAAGTACAGTGGTGGCCCTGTGGCCTGGCTAGCAAAGTTCTCAATTCACACACCGAGAGCCTGAGTTAAATTCCCGGCGGGGTAGAAACATTTCGATGTGTTTCCTTACACCTATTGTCCAGTTCACCTAGCAGCAAGTAGATACCTGGGTGTTAGTTGACTGGTGTGGGTCGCATCCTGGGGGACAAGACTGTGGACCCCAATGAAAATAAGACAGACAGTCCCCGATGACACACTGCCTTTCTTGGGTTATTCTGGGTGGCTAACCCTTTGGTGTTAAAAATCCAAACAAAATCTTATCTTCACTGAAAATATGACAAACATTGTGGATTTATTGGGATATTCTGATTTACAAATCCTCCTGATTAATAATCAGAATCATACAGTGCCTGGGGATGGAAGGTAATCAGGTTTGATCCAAGGAAGAGGAAGATAGCCCTAATTCTATGGATTAAGAGTCCTCACTAGAATCTGGAGATGGATACCTAGCCTATGCTTAACTAATCTAATTCAACCTATCCATATGTATTTAACTCTAACTCATCTATGCAAACTGAACCTATTCACCTCTAACCTATACATAATCAAGTATTAAGTTATGTAACCTGTTATTATACTCATGATGAAGACCTAAATCTGTAAAACTTAATATATTCATACGTAATCCCATCTAATTTACCCATATGAAATCATGGATTGTGGCTCTAAGTGGTAGGACCATCAGCTCACAACCAAAGGACTTGGGTATGACTTCACGGGACGAATGGAAACATTAGGGATGTTCTTTTGCACCTACTAATGTTTGCCTAACAGTAAGTAGGTACCTTAGGTATCAGCTGACTTGTGGGTGGCATCCTACAGAAGAGGACAAAAAGATCCAAACAGAAATAAAGTCAGCGGCTTTACTGAGCTATACTTGGTTACTAACTCTCTGGGGTCAATAACTTGAATAAATTATTATTACAATCAAAACTAACCACTAAACTCAATATGAACAATATTTTTCATCCAGTAGCTATAAGTTTTGCATGAAAAGTCTATATAATCAGGGGACTTTCCATAAAGTATATCAACAGTCTACTAATTCTATATCAGTTGTATAATGTACTTTTTTGAAGTTATTATTATTATTATTAGGTCCACACTAGGTATATAATTATTATAATCATGGGGGAGCGCTAAACCCGTAGGATTATACAGCGCACGTTGGGGGGAGGGATATAAGGTATTCAGAATCAATTCAGGGAACTGAAGCACAGCTCCAATTCCCTAAATCAAGAGCCCCTCACCAGCATCAAGGAACCTCCCTTGAGGGGACCCCCAGGGTACATAACTGGTCAATTCACTAGAGATGAGAGAACAGGACAAAACATTTTGAAACAAGGAAATCTGTGTCATAATTCTGTTCAGGATTTAAGTTATTTATAAACAATAATACAAGACTGCATCAAGATCTCTCCAGGTTCAGTACCTGAGGACAGGTACTGAACCTGGGGTGAGGGGGTGAAGGGTAATATATACAATATATTCTCTTCCTGTCAAACAATAGATCAATGTAGTGAACATAATGAGGCAACAGGTTAACTATGACAACGGTGAATCACCTGTTGAGCTTCCAGCAGCTACAGCAGCTTCTTCCTCACAAATTCCCTCTCCATGACTCACTGTTCACCTCAGCTCCCTCCTCCTTCCCTCTCTCTTCAGCTTGACCTTGAAGTTCAATAGATTCTATTTGCCAACCTTGTTGACTCCCAATTAACAGTAAAATGGCGTAACGGTAAGGTGGTGTATATTTACCCCTTAAGTTAGAACACAGGTTCCAGGAAACACTTTCCAGGAAAACATTTGCCAGAGTGAACCTAATATTGTGCTAAGTAGATTTAATAAGTACATTGTAAAGAGCATGTAATGCATGAAATGGTTCGATGACTTCATTACATCTGAAATTTTGATTCCACTCACGCTTTATAATTAAAAACTATAGTTTACCTGGAGTTTACCTGGTAGATAATATAAAATAAAATATAAAGGGGTTTACCCAGTGGGGTTAAAGACCCCGTGTGACCCCCAGTAATGACTCATATATTGCCTCTAACAATTTAAAAAGGCAGCTGTTTAATTAATTAATCACTCTGATGCCAATAATTAGAGTGAAATTAATTCCCTTCTTGCTCGTTCAGGTCTTCCTGTAACTTTCAATTCATTATGGGTATTTTGTTTATTATAGGAATAATCAAAGGATATTTTGCACAGTTTAATAAATACATTCCGAATTTTCAGACTATAACACCTTAACAATCTTGTTAAATACGAGGCCGGACTGGTGAAGCCGGAAGTTAATTTTATTTAACTTTTGTTTCTATAATATATAAGTTGTTTTTACAGTGGTCTTGAGGACACATACAAAAATTACAGTATGTAGATTAAATCCAGGATAACCCAATAAAGTCAAACAGTGGAGCTTATTATCACTTGAGTCCCTGACCCTAATGGTAATAAGTCATTTTGACTTTTTGGGGCTATCCTCGGTAATTTACACATAGTGTTTATGTTGCTATGTATGATAACTGAACTTATGTGTCCATAGATAATCTTATTTATTTACTTAGGTAAAGTTTTTTTTTTAAGTTATGCCTCCTGTATGACATTGTGCACTCCATGTTCATCCTGTGAGCCAGTGTACAAAAACAGGATTATAGATGTTATAATGGTTCTTTGTCAGACTCCACCGGACATTGTTACATCGCTAGAAGGAAATATTTTACAATATTTTACAATTACTCAGGTACAGTTTTGAATCCTGTCCAAATGGAGCCTTGGTTTCTTAAAATGAGGAAGTGGTTTACTATTCTCTGTAGGGTTTGACTGGATGTTGTGACACTCCAAAATATAATGTTCCAGTGTATGGCGTCTCTCTCTCTCTCTACACTCACTTTATATTTCATAATAGCGGCATCTCAATGCAAATTGTACAGCCAAGGATGCACATAGCTTATCCTTTCTCTGGCAGTAATAACGTTTTGTAATATAAAAATCAGGATTATCCTACATAATTTACACATATGATACCATGTAAAGCAATTGTAATCACCCGGAACTTGTTTATTTTTGTTTATGTGTAAATGTACCTAAATAAACAATATTCTTTCTTTAGGTCCTTATCGATAATATTCGAAGTTCTATTTAGTACAAGTTGTATGGTCCTATGAACCCTTCAACCCAACATTTAGGATTTCCTACGATCCCATTATTATCAGTACATTCATGAGGGAGCGCCAAATACGTAAGGGTCATATAGAGCCTTGGGGAATAGCAGACACTCAGGTTAGATCCAAGGAAGGGAATATTAGGTCCAATTCCCTTGGATCAAGAGCTGGACATTGGTGTGGAGGACCGGAGCCAGTGTGAGGGGCATCATTAGAGTCAGAGCCAGACCATACCACGGGCGGGGATAGAACCCGCGATCAGAGAGTTTCAAAACTTCAGACCGTCGCGTTAGCCACTGGACCAGCTAGCCACAATAAGATTCGTCCAACTAGGTATATTTCTACACCATAGGAAGGTTAGCATAGGCCACCACTGTGACCACAAATGCAAGTTTTTACAGATGAATCTCCAGCTAGCGTGGCCGTGACGAACTCTAGCTCAAGTCCCTTCACTGCCGTCAACATGACTCACGAAATCGTAATGACCTTCGTATGGTTTAGAAATATACCTAGTTGGACGAATCTTATTGTGGCTAGCTGGTCCAGTGGCTAACGTGACGGCTTGTTGTTTTGAGACTCTCTGACCGCGGGTTCTATCCCCTCCCATGGTATGGTTTGTTTGCAATCGTGTCATTACGATTTCGTGAGTCAGAGGCAGCCCTTCAACCCAACAATAACAATCTTTCATCAGCTGGGCGGTGACAGCTGTCTTGCTCAGAGCAAAATGGAGCTTGAAGATTCATTTTACCCCAAAGCTCAGTACATAGAGACTGTAAGTGTGATTTTCTATGTAAGATGTAAGTGTTTTTAAAGTTTAAAGATGGTAAGTTTGGGGTTGGGGGAGAAGTGTCAACACGTTCTCTCTGGAAAAGAATCAAATTGATTTTATTGAATTATCCTACATTAAACTTACACTGATTAATACGTAGAGTATGTATGGACATAACATATATAGGTAATAACAGGAGACTGCTCTTCGGCAGATTTCTGCGAATAATTAAAGTTGCAACTTTACAATATTAATTTGCTTTTACATTTCAGATATTTTGTTGTGTAATGGTAAGAAACAAAACATGACAAAACCCATCTACCCCTACCTAAAATAACCTAACGTAGCCTAACCGTAAAGAGTAAATTATTATTGTTATAATCAAGACTTAAGTTCTAAACCACTGGGGTTAAAGAATAAAAGGTCTCAATACTGTAGCTGAAACAAATAAAAAAAAATAAAAACCTCACTTAGATGAAAATTTTGATGTTTGGGTATGTCCTGGACAATTACCCTTACTCTTCCATCTATCTTTATGTTCTTTGCCTCATCGGTCTTTGTTTATGTTTACAGTGGCCAGGCTGCAATAATAAGCATTAATCACAGTTATGATGATGCTATTATTATTATTATTATCATTATGGGGGAGTGCTAAAGCCAGAGGGATTATGCAATGCCTGTGGGTGTATGGAAGGCATTCAGTTTTAATTCAGGGAATAATAATAATACATATCTTTATTTCTGCAAGTACATGTACAAGGTATACAGGCCTAGCTGACATACAACCGTATAGAAACCCCCTTGTTGTGCAGAGCATTTCTGGCAAGTTTGGTCAATTTTGTCCCAGGATGCAACCCACACCAGTCAACTAACACCCAGGTACTCATTTTACTGATGGGTGAAAACATGGATAGCAGATGTCTTATGGAAACACGTCCTAATATTTTCCAGCCGTACCGAGGATCAGCCCTTGGTCCTCAGTATGTGAGCTGAGTATGTTACCACTCTAGCTACAGGAGCACAAATCCAATTCTCTATATCAAGAGCCCCTTACCAGCTTGAAAGAACTTCCCTTGAGGGGCATGATGATATTGCAATACTTACTGTTATTTAATGACGGCTGTGAAAATATTATGATTATTGTTAAAATCATGGGGGAGCGCTAAACCCATAGGATTATACAGCGCATGTTGGGGGGGATGGAAGGTATTCAGACTCAATTTAAGGAACCAAAGCACAGATCCAGTTCCCTAGATCAAGAGCCCCTCACCAGCATCAAGAAATCTCTCTTGAGGGGAGCTGTGAAAATAGCAGGCATTTTTCTGTAATAAAGTAATTTTTATAATATTTATGGTGTTCAGTAAAACTTGTATGTGTTTTAACAAATAAAGGAAGTGTTAGTTTAACAATGGCAAACAAAATATTTTTTTTTTGTAATAAGTTGGTCTTTGTTATTATTATTATAATCATAAAGGTAAATATTTTCATATAGTATCTCTTGAGAAGTTTAAAAATTGGTATACAGTATGCAAATTATCTTTCATATATGGTTTCTTACACTGTTACTGATAATTAACATAAATTCCACAGGCTACTGGAAACCGTGTCAGTCGTGGGAGTGTGTTATGTGGCTCCCAGAACATTGTGTTGAGCGGAAAAGTGATTGTACTTAGTGGTGTGATCATCCGAGGGGATTTAGCCAATGTCAGAGTTGGCCGGCATTGTGTTATATCATCTAAAGCTGTCATTAGACCACCATTCAAAAAGTTCAGCAAGGGGTAAGTTAGGCAGAGAAGGTGATCCCTAAGTCTACTCCTGCACAAGGGGTAAGTTGAACTTTATTACAATATATTGTTGTATTATGAAACTAATAAAGCAAATTTGAACTTACATTAGTTATGCCAATTAAGAATTCAGTAGACTACTATATTTTAAGTACATACTATACATATTTTTTTGTTTTCTAAATTTATATTCATTTTGTTTTTCAGTGTGGCATTTTTCCCTCTCCACATTGGTGATCAAGTGTTTATTGGTGAGGGATCAATCGTCAATGCCGCTGTAGTAGGATCTTATGTGTACATAGGAAAAAACTGTGTAATTGTAAGTGTTCCATGACCTCTTGGTTATTATGTGTACTAATCAGGCTGTGATGCATATGTGGGCCATTGGGCTGCTGGCAGCAACAGTCTGATTGATCAGTCAAGCCTGGCCCAGGGCCAGGCTTTGGGGGTAGGAAAATTCTTGAAACCCATCAAAGGTAAAGGTATACAGTATTATAATCATGGAAAGCACCAACTCAAAAATTTTCACTCAGCATGACTATTGATATATTGCATTATTATTATTATTATTATTATAATCATGGGGGAGTGCTAAACCCATAGGATTATTCAGCACATGTGGGGGGGAATGGAAGGTATTCAGGCTCAATTCAGGGAACCAGATCACAGATCCAATTCCCTAGATCAAGAGCCCTTCACCAGCATCAAGGAACCTCCCCTGAGGGATGATATATTGTAATTTTGTATACTCTGCTGTACAGTTAAATTATGGTGTTTAGTGTCTGGCACACAGCAAGACAACTTAGGCAGAGCTGTAACATTCTATGATCTATGTTCACCCCTGATTTTCTTTGATCATATTATGAGATTATGTTTAATGACTTGATAGGGGAATGGGAATCATTCAGGGTTTGATCCAAGGTAGGAAGAGAAGTCCAATTCCTTGGATCAAGAGTTGCTTATTAGCATCAAGGAACCTCCTTTGAGGGGTGAGTTCTAGTGAAATTCAGTCTGCTCATCCTTTTCTTTCTTATTTGTGTCAGTATGTGAGAAGATCTCTTATTAGGCTTCTGAGATAGTCTTAACTAGTATTTGTGAAACAGTGGTATGGTATGGTATTGTTACATTCATGAAGGGGAGTACTAAACTTGTAGAGATCATACAGCACCTGGGGAAATGGGAGGCCACCAGGCTTGAACCAAGGAAGGGGAGGATAGCTCTAATTCTTTGAATCAAGTCCTTCATGGGCATTAAGGCAGTAAGGCCATGTTGTTGTTTCTTAAGGGTCATACATAGCCGCATGCCAGAGGAGAAGAGGGAAGACTCGGAGGTGTTGAATTTTGTGTGAAAGGATGCTGGTTAATTAGGATATCAGAGTGCAGCAAAGGTGGAACCTTCACATAGGGCAGCAATGTTTATACAGCTCTTTAGTTCTTTGTCCTTCCTACTACTGGTATTGGTGAGTGCTTGGCAGGGTAAATATTCCAAACACTTCTGGTTAGTTCTCTTTTACTGGATGGAGAGGGAGCATGGACACGGGGGTCGTCCCACAGTTACTAAAAACAACAGACATAGCCCCACTCCACAAAGGGGGCAGTAAAGCAACAGCAAAGAACTACAGACCAATAGCACTAACATCCCATATCATAAAAATCTTTGAAAGGGTCCTAAGAAGCAAGATCACCACCCATCTAGAAACCCATCAGTTACACAACCCAGGGCAACATGGGTTTAGAACAGGTCGCTCCTGTCTGTCTCAACTATTGGATCACTACGACAAGGTCCTAAATGCACTAGAAGACAAAAAGACTGCAGATGTAATATATACAGACTTTGCAAAAGCCTTTGACAAGTGTGACCATGGCGTAATAACGCACAAAATGCGTGCTAAAGGAATAACAGGAAAAATCGGTCGATGGATCTATAATTTCCTCACTAACAGAACACAGAGAGTAGTCGTCAACAGAGTAAAGTCAGAGGCAGCTACGGTGAAAAGCTCTGTTCCACAAGGCACAGTACTCGCTCCCATCTTGTTCCTCATCCTCATATCCGACATAGACAAGGATGTCAGCCACAGCACCGTGTCTTCCTTTGCAGATGACACCCGAATCTGCATGACAGTGTCTTCCATTGCAGACACTGCAAGGCTCCAGGCGGACATCAACCAAATCTTTCAGTGGGCTGCAGAAAACAATATGAAGTTCAACGATGAGAAATTTCAATTACTCAGATATGGACCTCTTCAAGGGGGGCTCCTTGGCGTGGTGAAGAGGCTCTTGGTCTGAGGAATTAGCCCTGTCGGTCTTCTTCCTCAGACCGAACCTAATTACCCCCCATTCTCCCCTCCCCTATCCCATCCTCCCCATCCTCCCCTTTTTCCATTCCTCCTCCTCCTCCTCACCCCTCCCTTTTGCCCTTCCTCTTTTTAGCCTTCGTGATTTCTCCCACAGGCGCGCTAGTTCCTAGGTAGGGGAAAGGACACCGGGGTCCATCCCATTCCGTTGAGGTTTCTTGGCGGTGGCGTAGTTTGCCGTGGAATCTGGATTGCCTAGGGATGTCCCGATCCCTCTCCGGTATCCCGGAGTAGCTTTGGGTGTCTTTTGGGCGACGGGTGTATCTCTGGAAGCCACCTTTCGGATTCCGGGGGTGGTGGCTGAAGGAGGTATGCTTTGTGGCGGATATCCGGCCGCCCTCTCTTTTGTCCACCGAGGTAGCTCGGCAGATGTGAGGTTGCTATCCCAGATTGCTGGTTTACTGGCATGAAGGGTAGGGTATGGCACGGGTTCCATGCTGCATCTGCGCTACTAGCGGTGTCGAGTCCTCTTGGGCGCGGAGGGAGATTTCTGGCCCTTTCATTCCTCCTAGGAACTATCCCTCCCCGGTCCCCCCTTTTTTTTTCTTTTTTTTATTTTTATTTTCTTTTCTTCTTTCTTTTTTTTTCTTAAAAACAAAAAGAAAGAAGTAACCTAACCATGGCAGCCCTAGTCCATGAACCTGGTACCCCCGGGCCCCTTCTTGATACCGCACCCCGTTCTGACCCCGCCTCGTCTTTGGACCACTCTTCAGACATTCCTCATGCCTCTGTACCTATTGCCGGTGCTGTTTCCTCACCCGCTTCAGGTACTGAGGCCTCGACTGACTCCTTCGATTTATCAGACCTTCGCTCTCCTCTGACTATGCTTCCGGCCTCTCCCTCTACGGTGCGGCAATTTTCAAATCGCCGACCCGTTCCACATCGGACCAACTCTGGTCCCACGCCTAAACGTCAACGACAATTACCTGCTGATGACACTTCTCCACCTTCACCTTCTCGTTCTTCTCAGAAACGATCGACACGTCCTTCACTACCTTTCCACGCTCAGTTTCAGACTGAACAGTGGACTAAATTCTTCACTTTACGACCAACTTCCTCTACTGCCTATCTTTCTGACCATAGTATTGGCAAGGCACTCCTACGCCATGTTGGTAAAGATATTTCTTTTCATGCTCTTAAGAGCGGTACGCGCATCATTACCGTACAGAATGCTACCCAGGCTCGTGAGCTCTCTCGTCTTTCCCATATAGATTCTGTTCCTGTCACCCTTGAAAAACATCATTCCCTCAATTCTTGTAGTGGTACCGTTATTCTGCCCCATACCATAGTTCAACAAAATTTCCAGACATGTGGCACCGACATTCTAGAACAGCTGGAACTCCAAGATCTCCCAATCCTCAAGGTAGACACTTACGTTCTTCCTGCCCGTGGGCGGAGACGATACCCTAGCAATGTGGCTCGTTTAACTTTTGACAGCCGAGAACTCCCATCCTCCGTTTATATAGCAGGACATCGGTTACAAGTTCGAAAGGTGATCCCTACACCACAACAGTGTAGAAATTGCTGGCGATTTGGCCATCCAGCGAAATATTGCAGATCTATCGCCGAATGCCCAGTCTGTGGTGCCGATGACCATTCTAACACGTCTTGCAATCGATCTCCCTCTTGCCTTAACTGTCATGAGGCTCACCCTTCGTACTCTCGCCGTTGTCAGGTCTATTTAAACGAGCGGGAAATCCGTTACCTCAAAGAGACAGAAGGTCTCCCTTATGCCATGGCAGTTTCTCATCTCCGCCTCCAAGGGAGACTCCCACGTGTTTCTTATTCCCGTGTTTCAAAACGTCCCCCCACTTCTGGTATCCCATCTTCTACACCCACCTCTGTGGTTACCTCTCCCATAATCACTCCTGTATCTAATCCTTTTGCTGTCCTCGGCTCAGACGTCCCTACTTCAACGCCTCAGTCTAATCTCGCTTCTTCGAGTTCTCTCTTACAAGCCTCAGTATCGACGAGACCTTGTACGACACCTCTTCCCAATCGTCCCTCTACTTCTCAAAAGTCAAAAAAAGGTCCGGTAACACCTCCTACCCATCTTCCACCTCCTCATTTTACCCTCCCTGTCTCTGTCCCTAGTTCTTCCCCTCTCACTGGCTCAGTTACAAGTGCAGAGGTTCACCCTCCTCCTCGTAATGTACCTTCCTCCCCTGTTCCCTCCCAAGTTTCTTCCTCTTCTGCCACCTCCCAGGTTCCTGTCTCTTCTGTCCCCTGCCACGCTTCTCCAGTTCCCTCCACCCTTTCGCCCCCCCCTACCTTGGTACAGTCCAATACAGTTCCAATCTTTACTCATCCTCCCCCTACCATTCCCAATATTGTCTCCCATACGACATCTCTGAATTCCGAAACACTTGAAGCAATCTCTGAATATATTGCAGAGACCAAACCATCAATGGACACTGATCCACCTTCCGCTCTTTCTCTCTCCTCTGCTCCATCTGCGCAACTCCTTTCTTCACAGCGCACCGTTCCTTCGCTGCTTGAACATTTTCCACTGCCTCCGCATGTGGACTTTTCTAACCCTTCTAGTCCGTAGGAACCCTTACCTGCGGATTTCAAGTATCTTTATCATTGCCAATCATGGCCTTCTTACAGTGGAATATACGCGGCCTCAGGGGTAATCGGGGTGAGCTTCAGATGTTACTCTCCCAGTTTGCCCCTGTTGGTGTTTGCTTACAGGAACCAAAATTACACTCTGCTGTTATTTCTCACATCTCAGGCTATAATTTATTGTATTCTTCAGATCCTTTTCCTGATGGGACCTTTAATGAAAGTGCCCTTCTTCTCCGCACTGATATTCCGTACCATCAGCTATTTATTCATACTTCGCTGCATTACACAGCAGCCCGTATCCACTTACATAGGTGGTATACGCTCTGTTCTTTATATCTCTCTCCTTCTCGGGCATTATCTATTCCGGATTTTGCCTTCCTTGTTTCGTCATTACCGCCACCGATTCTGTTACTTGGTGATTTTAATGCCCACCATTTCCTCTGGGGAGGGTCTCACTGTGATTCCCGTGGAATTCAGTTAGAGGCTTTTCTTGCCACCCACCCCCTCCATGTTTTAAATACAGGTACTCACACCCATTTTGATCCTCGGACTCATACTCTCTCTTGCATCGATCTCTCAGTTTGCTCTTCCTCCGCCGCATTAGACTTTACTTGGTCTGTTCTCCCGGACTTACATGACAGTGATCATTTCCCAATCATTCTTACTTCCCCTTCATATTCGCCACCTCTTCGCACCCCACGCTGGCAATTTAATCGGGCAAATTGGAACCTTTACTCACACCTGACTGTTTTTAAAGAGGTTCCTTCTTCGTCCTCCATCGATGAGCTTTTACACCTCTTCTCGTCCTCCGTTTTCACTGCAGCTTCTCATTCTATACCCCAAACTTCGGGCAGGCATTCTCAGAAATGCGTGCCTTGGTGGTCTCCTGCTTGTGCTCGTGCAGTACGTTTGAAACGCGCTGCATGGGGCAGGTACCGGTACAATAGAACCACAGAGCGACTCCTTGATTTTAAACAGAAGCGTGCGATCGCTCGCCGTGTCATCCGTGACGCTAAACGCACTTGCTGGCGAGATTATGTCTCCACCATCACCTCTGCTTCCTCTATGAGTGCAGTCTGGAAAAAAGTACGAAAACTGAGTGGTAAATATTCTCCTGACCCGGCTCCTGTTCTGCGGGTTGCCGGTGTTGATATAGCAAACCCACTAGATGTTGCCAATGAAATTGGCAATCATCTGGTCCGTATTTCTCAGGGACTCCATCTATGCCCCTCATTTCTTTCCTCAAAGTCTGCCAGAGAGTTAGCACCCTTGGACTTTTCTTCTCTCAGAGAAGAACAGTATAATGTGCCTTTTACACTTCAAGAACTGGAGGCAACACTCTCAGCTTGTCGATCATCGGCAGCTGGGCCCGACGACATTCATATTCGTATGCTACAACATTTACATCAGTCAGCCCTTGCAGTCCTATTACGCCTTTACAATCTTATTTGGTCACAAGGAGTTCTTCCACAGCTGTGGAAATCTGCCATTGTTCTCCCTTTCCGCAAACCAGGCACTACGGGACATGAAACCTCCCACTATCGTCCCATTGCTCTTACCAGTGCAGTTTGCAAAGTAATGGAACGTCTAGTAAATAGACGTTTAGTGTGGTATTTAGAGACACACAACAGTCTCTCCACTCGTCAATATGGCTTTCGTAAGGGACGTTCTACCATAGACCCCTTACTGCGCTTGGATACGTATGTTCGTAATGCCTTTGCGAATAACCACTCAGTTATTGCCATATTTTTTGACCTTGAGAAGGCATATGACACAACTTGGAGGTATAATATTTTAGCCCAAGCCCACTCCTTAGGCCTTCGAGGCAATCTACCATCCTTCCTTAAGAACTTTTTAACTGACAGGCATTTCCGTGTTCGGGTTAATAATGTGCTCTCCCCGGACTTTATCCAAGCTGAAGGTGTCCCCCAGGGATGTGTTCTGAGCACAACACTTTTTCTCCTTGCTATTAATGATTTGGCCTCTAGTCTTCCATCAAATATTTGGTCATCACTCTATGTTGATGACTTCGCTATTGCCTGTGCAGGCGCTGACTGTCACCTCCTTACAGTTTCTCTCCAGCATGCAGTCGACCGTGTTTCCAATTGGGCCACCACACATGGGTTTAAATTTTCCAGCACTAAAACCCACCAAATCACTTTCACTAGACGCTCTGTCATCTCTAATCATCCTTTGTACCTCTATGGCTCACGTATCCCTGAACGTGATACAGTCAAGTTTCTGGGCCTCCTCTTTGATCGTAGGTTATCCTGGAAACCTCACATTACCTCTCTGAAGGCAACTTGTCACAGCCGGCTGAACCTTCTTAAAACACTTGCTCATCTTTCGTGGGGAGCTGATCGTCGAACCCTCCTTCACCTACATTCCACCCTTATTTTATCGAAACTTGATTATGGTGACCAGATCTATTCAGCGGCATCTCCTGCTACTCTCTCTAGCCTTAACCCCATTCATCACCAAGGATTACGTTTATGCCTTGGTGCTTTTCGCTCTTCCCCTGTCGAAAGCCTCTATGCAGAAGCGAACGTTCCATCCTTATCCGATCGCCGTGATGCCCATTGCCTGCGCTACTATGTACGCTCTCATGATCTCCGCAATCCTTCCATTTATAGAATGGTCACTGATATTAGTAGACATTCTTTATTTGTTCGCCGCCCCTGCTTACTCCGTCCCTTCTCTCTTCGCCTTTATTCGCTCTTGTCTTCTCTTCAACTACCACCTTTCTATGTACATGTAGCATCTCACTTTTCCCTACCCCCCTGGGAAGTTCCAGCTGTTCGAGTCTGTTCTTTCTCCCTCCCTTGCTCGAAAGCCCAACTGTCTACGGTCGCTTCCCGCTCTCTTTTTCTTGACCACTTTCACTCTCATTCTCATGCCATTGCTGTGTACACAGATGGCTCTAAGTCTTCTGACGGCGTAGGATTTGCAGCAGTGTTTCCGGACAGCGTCGTACAAGGGCATTTACTATCTTCAGCTAGTATTTTTACTGCTGAATTATATGCCATCCTTACAGCACTTGTCCGTATTGCATCTATGCCTGTGTCATCATTTGTGGTTGTCTCAGACTCCCTTAGTGCTTTACAGGCTATACAAAAATTTGATACACCTCACCCCTTAGTCCTCCGTATCCAACTTTGGCTACGCCGCATCTTTACTAAGCATAAAGATATTGTTTTTTGTTGGGTCCCTGGTCATGTTGACGTACAGGGCAATGAACAGGCAGACACTGCTGCGCGGTCAGCAGTACATGACCTACCAGTTTCTTATAGAGGTATTCCATGTACGGACTATTTTGCTGTAATATCTTCCCACCTTCACACCCGTTGGCAACAACGTTGGTCTACTATGCTCGGCAACAAACTTCAGTCTATTAAACCGAGTATAGGTTACTGGCCGTCTTCTTATCACCAGTGTCGAGGTTGGGAGACTACTCTCTCCCGTCTTCGCATTGGCCATACTCGTCTTACTCATGGATATCTCATGGAGAGGCGTCTTGCTCCTCTCTGTGAGAATTGCCAAGCTCCATTATCAGTCAGCCACATTCTGTTGGACTGCCCACTTTATCAACGAGCACGCAGAATTTACCTCTGTCGTCGTCTTCGCCCCGCTGCTCTCTCTTTACCTTCCCTTCTCGCTGATGGACCCACCTTTCATCCGGACTCTCTCATTGACTTTTTGACAACGACTGACTTACTTCACAAATTCTGATACTTTCAGCCCTTTCTACTTGTATCTCTTGCTACCCTCTACCCCCGTACTATCCCCTGCCCCGCTGTTTTCTGTAACCTGCTGATCATCCCCCCTCCCTTCTGCCATCCAATTCCCTTGCTTCCTTCCCTACCCTGCAGCGCTGTATAGCCCTTGTGGCTTAGCGCTTCTTTTTGATTATAATAATAATCAGATATGGTAAACATGAGGAAATTAAATCTTCATCAGAGTACAAAACAAATTCTGGCCACAAAATAGAGTGAAACACCAACATCAAAGACCTGGGAGTGATCATGTCGGAGGATCTCGCCTTCAAGGACCATAACATTGTATCAATTGCATCTGCTAGAAAAATGACAGGATGGATAATGAGAACCTTCAAAACTAGGGAGGCCAAGCCCATGATGACACTCTTCAGGTCACTTGTTCTATCTAGGCTGGAATATTGCTGCACACTAACAGCACCTTTCAAGGCAGGTGAAATTACCGACCTAGAAAATGTACAGAGAACTTTCACGGTGCGCATAACGGAGATAAAACACCTCAATTACTGGGAGCGCTTGAGGTTCCTAAACCTGTATTCCCTGGAATGCAGGAGGGAGAGATACATGATTATATACACCTGGAAAATCCTAGAGGGACTAGTACCGAACTTGCACACGAAAATCACTCACTACGAAAGCAAAAGACTTGGCAGACGATGCACCATCCCCCCAATGAAAAGCAGGGGTGTCACTAGCACGTTAAGAGACCATACAATAAGTGTCAGGGGCCTGAGACTGTTCAACTGCCTCCCAGCACACACAAGGGGGATTACCAACAGACCCCTGGCAGTCTTCAAGCTGGCACTGGACAAGCACCTAAAGTCAGTTCCTGATCAGCCGGGCTGTGGCTCGTACGTTGGTTTGCGTGCAGCCAGCAGCAACAGCCTGGTTGATCAGGTTCTGATCCACCAGGAGGCCTGGTCACAGACCGGGCCGCGGGGGCGTTGACCCCCGGAACTCTCTCCAGGTAAACTCCAGGTAATTAGTCCACCATATTTTCTCAGTACAGTGGAACCTCTACTTGCGAGCGTGTCCACGTGCGAGTTTTTCCAAATATGAGCAGTCGATGGGTCGATTTTTTGCTTCCATACGCGAGCAAAATTTCCATGAGCAAGCAGACCTCAAGGCAGGTTCCTTGACACTGGTGAGTGGCTCTTGCTCTCAGGAACTGTATCTCATTTGTTTGTTGGACTATCTTACTGAAACTTGGGCAATGTATGATGGAAAGATGCTTCTTAACGTACACCAAAAATGAATGGAAGATATATTTCAGAAATAGATATAATTTTGATTGCTTTCACGATGAAAAGTGCCTTGAAATTGAGCTCAACCTAGGAGAAATGGTCCATTGCTTGGCTGTTTCAGAGTAAACAAATGATGTCACTGTCCATTCCAATATGCAGTCTTGAATGGGTTGACATTATACAATTATTGCAATAAGGAATAACAGTAAATCTTATATTTTTTTTTTTGCGAATAAATATTACAAATTTCTTCTCTCTCAACAAGTCGGCCATCTCCCACTGAGGCAGGGTGAAACAAAAAAGAAAGAAAATCCCCAAAAAGAAAATACTTTCATCATCATTCAACACTTCCACCACTCACACACTATCACTGTTTTTGCAGAGGTGCTCAGAATACAACAGTTTAGAAGCACACACGTATAAAGACACACAACGTATCCCTCCAAACTGCCAATATCCCAAACCCCTCCTTTAAAGTGCAGGCATTGTACTTCCCATTTCCAGGACTCAAGTCCGACTATATGAAAATAACCGGTTTCCCTGAATCCCTTCACTAAATATTACCCTGCTCACACTCCAACAGATCGTCAGGTCCCAAGTATCATTCGTCTCCATTCACTCCTATCTAACACGCTCGTGCACGCTTGCTGGAAGTCCAAGCCCCTCACCCACAAAACCTCCTTTACCCCCTCTTTCCAACCCTTTTGAGGACGACCCCTACCCCTCCTTCCTTCCCCTATAGATTTATATGCTTTCCATGTCATTCTACTTTGATCCATTCTCTCTAAATGACCAAACCACCTCAACAACCCCTCTTCTGCCCTCTGACTAATGCTTTTATTAACTCCACACCTTCTCCTAATTTCCACACTCCGAATTTTCTGCATAATATTTACACCACACATTGCCCTTAGACAGGACATCTCCACTGCCTCCAACCGTCTCCTCGCTGCTGCATTTACCACCCAAGCTTCACATCCATATAAGAGTGTTGGTACTACTATACTTTCATACATTCCCTTCTTTGCCTCCATAGATAACGTTTTTTGACTCCACATATACCTCAACGCACCACTCACCTTTTTTCCCTCATCAATTCTATGATTAACCTCATCCTTCATAAATCCATCCGCCGACACGTCAACTCCCAAGTATCTGAAAACATTCACTTCTTCCATACTCCTCCTCCCCAATTTGATATCCAATTTTTCTTTATCTAAATCATTTGATACCCTCATCACCTTACTCTTTTCTATGTTCACTTTCAACTTTCTACCTTTACACACATTCTCAAACTCATCCACTAACCTTTGCAATTTGTCTTTAGAATCTCCCATAAGCACAGTATCATCAGCAGAAAGTAACTGTGTCAATTCCCATTTTGAATTTGATTCCCCGTAATTTAACCCCACCCCTCTCCCAAACACCCTAGCATTTACTTCTTTTACAACCCCATCTATAAATATATTAAACAACCATGGTGACATTACACATCCCTGTCTAAGACCTACTTTTACCGGGAAGTATTCTCCCTCTCTTCTACACACCCTAACCTGAGCCTCACTATCCTCATAAAAACTCTTAACAGCATTTAGTAACTTACCACCTATTCCATATACTTGCAACATATGCCACATTGCTCCTCTATCCACTCTATCATATGCCTTTTCTAAATCCATAAATGCAATAAAAACTTCCCTACCTTTATCTAAATACTGTTCACATATATGCTTCAATGTAAACACTTGATCTACACATCCCCTACCCACTCTGAAGCCTCCCTGCTCATCCGCAATCCTACATTCTGTCTTATCTCTAATTCTTTCAATTATAACCCTACCGTATACTTTTCCTCTATAATTTTTACAATCTCTTTTTTCCCCTTTCCCTTTATATAAAGGGACTATACATGCTCTCTGCCAATCCCTAGGTACCTTCCCCTTTTTCATACATTTATTAAACAAAAGTACCAACCACTCCAACACTATATCCCCCCCTGCTTTTAACATTTCTGTCATGATCCCATCAGTTCCAGCTGCTTTACCCCCTTTCATTCTACATAATGCCTCACATACCTCCACCACACTTACATTCTGCTCTTCTTCACTCCTAAAAGATGGTATACCTCCCTGGCCAGTGCATGAAATTACCGCCTCCCTTCCTCAACATTTAAAAGTTCCTCAAAATATTCTCGCCATCTACCTAATACCTCCCTTTCCCCATCTACTAATTCCCCTACTCTGTTTTTAACTGACAAATCCATACTTTCCCTAGGCTTTCTTAACTTGTTTAACTCACTCCAAATTTTTTTCTTATTTTCATTAAAATTTCTTGACAGTGCCTCTCCCACTCTTTCATCTGCTCTCCTTTTGCACTCTCTCACCACTCTCTTCACCTTTCTTTTACTCTCCATATACTCTGCTCTTCTTATAACACTTCTGCTTTGTAAAAACCTCTCATAAGCTAACTTTTTCTCTTTTATCACACCCTTTACTTCATCATTCCACCAGTCACTCCTCTTTCCTTCTGCCCCCACCCTCCTATAACCACAAACTTCTGCCCCACATTCTAATACTGCATTTTTAAAACTATTCCAACCCTCTTCAACCCCCCCACTACTTATCTTTGCACTAGCCCACCTTTCTGCCAATAGTCGCTTATATCTCACCCGAACTTCCTCCTCCCTTAGTTTATACACTTTCACCTCCCTCTTACTTGTTGCCACCTTCCTCTTTTCCCATCTACCTCTTACAAATTATTTATATTATAATAATAATAATAATAATAATAATATGTCCTGGAAATGGGAAGTACAATGCCTGCACTTTAAAGGAGGGGTTTGGGATATTGGCAGTTTGGAGGGGTATGTTGTGTATCTTTATACGTATATGCTTCTAAACTGTTGTATTCTGAGCACCTCTGCAAAAACAGTGATAATGTGTGAGCGTGGTGAAAGTGTTGAATGATGATGAAAGTATTTTCTTTTTGGGGATTTTCTTTCTTTCTTGGGTCACCCTGCCTCGGTGGGAGACGGCCGACTTGTTGAAAAAAAAAAAAAAAATAATAGTATAATAATATAATACAATATAGTATAGTTCCTTTATATAAAGGGAAAGGGGACAAAAGAGATTGTAAAAATTATAGAGGAATAAGTTTACTGAGTATACCAGGAAAAGTGTACGGTAGGGTTATAATTGAAAGAATTAGAGGTAAGACAGAATGTAGGATTGCAGATGAGCAAGGAGGTTTCAGAGTGGGTAGGGGATGTGTAGATCAAGTGTTTACATTGAAGCATATATGTGAACAGTATTTAGATAAAGGTAGGGAAGTTTTTATTGCATTTATGGATTTAGAAAAGGCATATGATAGAGTGGGTAGAGGAGCAATGTGGCAGATGTTGCAAGTATATGGAATAGGTGGTAAGTTACTAAATCCTGTAAAGAGTTTTTATGAGGATAGTGAGGCTCAGGTTAGGGTGTGTAGAAGAGAGGGAGATTACTTACCAGTAAAAGTAGGTCTTAGACAGGGATGTGTAATGTCACCATGGTTGTTTAATATATTTATAGATGGGGTTGTAAAAGAAGTAAATGCTAGGGTGTTCGGGAGAGGGGTGGGATTAAATTATGGGGAATCAAATTCAAAATAGGAATTGACACAGTTACTTTTTGCTGATGATACTGTGCTTATGGGAGATTCTAAAGAAAAATTGCAAAGGTTAGTGGATGAGTTTGGGAATGTATGTAAAGGTAGAAAGTTGAAAGTGAACATAGAAAAGAGTAAGGTGATGAGGGTATCAAATGATTTAGATAAAGAAAAATTGGATATCAAATTGGGGAGGAGGAGTATGGAAGAAGTGAATGTTTTCAGATACTTGGGAGTTGACGTGTCGGCGGATGGATTTATGAAGGATGAGGTTAATCATAGAATTGATGAGGGAAAAAAGGTGAGTGGTGCGTTGAGGTATATGTGGAGTCAAAAAACGTTATCTATGGAGGCAAAGAAGGGAATGTATGAAAGTATAGTAGTACCAACACTCTTATATGGATGTGAAGCTTGGGTGGTAAATGCAGCAGCGAGGAGACGGTTGGAGGCAGTGGAGATGTCCTGTCTAAGGGCAATGTGTGGTGTAAATATTATGCAGAAAATTCGGAGTGTGGAAATTAGGAGAAGGTGTGGAGTTAATAAAAGCATTAGTCAGAGGGCAGAAGAGGGGTTGTTGAGGTGGTTTGGTCATTTAGAGAGAATGGATCAAAGTAGAAGGTCCTCTTTGGCATTTTCTTGACATGGAAAGCATATTGTTTCTCAAATCTATAGGGGATCGAAAAAAAAGGAAGGCGGGGTAGGGGTCGTCCTCGAAAGGGTTGGAGAGAGGGGGTAAAGGAGGTTTTGTGGGTGAGGGGCTTGGGCTTCCAGCAAGCGTGCATGAGCATGTTAGATAGGAGTGAATGGAGACGAATGGTACTTGGGACCTGATGATCTGTTGGAGTATGAGAGTATAGTTTTACCAACGCTCTTATATGGGTGTGAAGCATGGGTGATGAATGTTGCAGCGAGGAGATGTCATGTCTGAGGGCAATGTGTGGTGTGAATATAATGCAGAGAATTCGTAGTTTGGAAGTTAGGAGGAGGTGCGGGATTACCAAAAGTGTTGTCCAGAGGGCTGAGGAAGGGTTGTTGAGGTGGTTCGGACATGTAGAGAGAATGGAGCGAAACAGAGTGACTTCAAGAGTGTATCAGTCTGTAGTGGAAGGAAGGCGGGGTAGGGGTCGGCCTAGGAAAGGTTGGAGGGAGGGGGTAAAGGAGGTTTTGTGTGCTAGGGGCTTGGACTTCCAGCAGGCATGCGTGAGCGTGTTTGATAGGAGTGAATGGAGACAAATGGTTTTTAATACTTGACGTGCTGTTGGAGTGTGAGCAAAGTAACATTTATGAAGGGGTTCAGGGAAACCGGCAGGCTGGACTTGAGTCCTGGAGATGGGAAGTACAGTGCCTGCACTCTGAAGGAGGGGTGTTAATATTGCAGTTTAAAAACTGTAGTGTAAAGCACCCGTCTGGCAAGACAATGATGGAGTGGATGATGGTGAAAGTTTTTCTTTTTCGGGCCACCCTGCCTTGGTGGGAATCGGCCAGTGTGATAATAAAAATAAAATATTCAGGGAAACCAGTTATTTTCACATAGTCAGACTTGAGTCCTGGAAATGGGAAGTACAATGCCTGCACTTTAAAGGAGGGGTTTGGGATATTGGCAGTTTGGAGGGATATGTTGTGCATCTTTATATGTGTGTGCTTCTGAACTGTTGTATTCTGAGCACCTCTGCAAAAACAGTGATAATGTGTGAGTGTGGTGAAAGTGTTGAATGATGATGAAAGTATTTTCTTTTTGGGGATTTTGTTTCTTTTTTGGGTCACCCTGCCTCGGTGGGAGACGGCCGACTTGTTGAAAAAAAAAAAATAATAATAATATATGTATAATAATAATATATATATGTATAATAATAATGTACTACATATAATAATTATAATAATAGATGGCTTCAAAAGGCCGTCACTAGATGGCAGTGTTTACCACAACGAAGAGGAAGCGGTTGTGGCCGCCTCCACCTGTTACATAATGACATATTTTATTCATTCTAGAGTATATATCATGTTTCTATGTTATTTATATTGTTTGTTATGTCATAGATGAACTGTGATAAACAAATAAGCCGTATAGATGATATCAGCGAAATTATTCATGAAGTATTTTGCCTGGTCTCCAGACAAACTCTCGTCCACCGCCGACACCGCCCATACCACCACATGAATGACATATTTTATTCATTTTAGAGTATATATCAGGTTTCTATGTTATTTATATTGTTTACGTCATATTAGATGAAGTGAGATAGATAAGCCGTAGAGTTGACATTAGCGAAATTATTGAAGTACAGAATTCCACTGGAACGGATTAATTGCATTTCAATTAATTTAAATGAGGGAAATTGACTCTGCAAACGAGCAAATCCAGTTGCGAGCAAGGTCATGGAACGAATTAAACTTACAAGTAGAGGTTCCACTGTATTATCTCCTGAAATGTCAGAAAAATATTTCTGCCCTTAGCTTTTGCTACTTTGGGCATATTTGATTAACATTCCCTTCAACTGTTGGTGATTGAACCCTGCCCCTCTATCCACCTTACAGGTAATTTTTTAAGCTTCCCTGCCTTACCTGTTCAAAATTTATAACATTTTCTGGGTAACTGTCATGCTAAGCTTGAACTTTGGTGTTCAGCTGCATTTGTCATTCATTGTCTCATTCCTTTGTTGTCACTTTTATTATTGTATATGCATGGGGAAAGTGCTAAACCCACAAGTCATACAGTGCCTGGGAAATGGGAAGGATGGAATGTCTAGGTAAGGGCACAATTATTTCCAACTCCTTGCATCAAGAACCCTTCACCAGCATCTTTAGGGGTAACCTCTCTTGAATACTGAGTTCTTCGACTCTTCTGTTTTGTTCTTACTTATCACCTTTGCATCCATAGTAGTAAACAGTGATTACATTTTTCTGGATGATAATAGGGAAAGGTGGGATGGGGTCAGGAGATTCCTCTTATTTCATATCTGCCTTATATATAGTACATCTGTAGAACTGATTACCACATCAGTTACTTATCTATATCATTTACATTTTTTCAGGGACGGAGGTGTGTGCTAAAAGACTGCTGCATGATTGCTGATAATACTGTTCTTCCTCCAGAAACAGTTGTTCCCCCCTTTGCTATATACTCAGGGTCACCTGCAAGGCATACTGGAGATTTGCCAGAAGCCACACAAGATCTTATGACTGATTACACTAAATCCTGTTACCACCACTTCATAAGAGTCAAGGATATGCCCCCACAGGCCAGAGAGGGAACTACTAAGCTTATTGATATTTAGTTAATGTCTCATTGTGCTTCAAGTAGCTAAGTCAGCATAAACATATTAATTGCAAGGTGACAAACTTGAAATAGTTTGGTAAATCATACTTCTTCAGATTATATATACATGTACTATATATTTTTTTCAACTGGCTGTATTCCACCAAGTCAGGATGACCTAAAAAGAAAAACGAAAGTTTCTCTTTTAAAATTTGGTAATTTATACAGGAGAAGGGGTTACTAGCTGCTTGCTTCCGGCATTTTAGTCGTTTCTTGCAACACGCATGGCTTAGAGGAAGAATTCTGTTCCACTTTCCCATGGAGGATATTGTTAGTTAGTTTTTAAAGTGGCATAAATGTCTCAGTTTATTGAAATGTGTGATAAAGGCCAGATATAAAAAAAATGCACATTGTTTGTCTTTGCATTTTGACACTGCTTTAAGGAGGACATTTGCTATTTTTTATGGATTACTATTATTATATTAAAAAACAAGCACTAAACCTGCATGGGTCATACAGTATTGCTGCACATATTTATACTGAAAAGTATATACTGTATTATATATTTTTTCCTGCCTACTATTAGGTGTATGGGGATTATCCTCTCAAGTTAGGTATAAACATTGAGAATTTTGGGCTCTATAAGTAAGTTTATGAAGATGTATCATTAATTTTTGTTTAAAACTACAGTATTTTGTTCTGAATAAAATGTTCATTTGGTATCCTTTATCCTTTAGGAACCAATCATTCTTCAGTAGAGGGTTCAATGAGCACCCTATTTTACCCATTTTTATGTATTACTGTATATTAAATTTATATATATACTGGTACTTGGGACCTGACGATCTGTTGGAGTGTGAGCAGGGTAATATTTAGTGAAGGGATTCAGGGAAACCGGTTATTTTCATATAGTCGGACTTGAGTCCTGGAAATGGGAAGTACAATGCCTGCACTTTAAAGGAGGGGTTTGGGATATTGGCAGTTTGGAGGGATATGTTGTGTATCTTTATATGTGTATGCTTCTAAACTGTTGTATTCTGAGCACCTCTGCAAAAACAGTGATAATGTGCGAGTGTGGTGAAAGTGTTGAATGATGGAAGTATTTTCTTTTTGGGGATTTTCTTTCTTTTTTGGGTCACCCTGCCTCGGTGGGAGACGGCCGACTTGTTGAAAAAAAAAAAAAATATATATACTAGTGAGCCACAAAGCACAGTCATAAGATAATAACAAAAAGCAGTAAAAAAATTCCTTCAATTGTCTATAATTGTGGTGAGTGAAAAGTACTAGTAAAATAAATTATGATTTTTGGACACTTTATAAAAAAAAAAAGAAAATAACTTTGTTTCTTATTTACACTAAATGTGAATAATAAATTATGATGCATTTTTCTGTCATTAGAGTATTAGGGATATAGTCAACAGTGGATCAACATCATATTGGAGACTAGACTGCATAACTTTTGTTTTAGTTGCTGTACATACCCAGATGTATATGGGTTATGAAGAAAGTACAGCCTCTCCTCACTTAACCCTTAAACTGTCCAAACGTAGATATACGTTGACGTGCGGCAGGCTCCGAACGGAGATCTACTTTTTTTTACATGCTTTCAAATGGGGAAAATCAAGGTCGGAGCACTATGCACGTGAACGTAGATCTACGTTTGGACAGTTTAAGGGTTAACTACAGAGTTTTGTTCCTAATACCGTGTTGATAAACAAATTTGTCGCTAAACGAGGCATATACTATAATGGTATGTACATATGTAGTAGGTTTATGTCAACCATCTTTGATATTGTTTTGATGTCACCCTTGCACTATTTATAACATTTTTAGTATAGTTTTAAATGTTTATACGGTAGTGTACTGTATATTGTAATAAACAGAATAGAGGAAATCAGCTCTAATATACATTATTTAGGTATGCATAAAGGTCAGAGAGCCCATCGTAAGTCCAAGTCATCAGTAAATGAGTACGTTGCTAAGTGAGGAGAGGCTGTATTTCAGAATTCATGAAAAAATCAAACTATTTCTTCAATGAAATGTTGTAGATATTTCAAATAGCTCTGTAACACTGATACATCTATGAAATTTTCAGCAAAGCTGGCCAATAAATTTCATATTTTATTATAGTACAGGTGTTTATTCACAACATAACATTAAATATTGTCTTGAATGTCTTCCCTAGCCTTCTGTCAACATATCCCCAACTTGAAAGTTCCTTTTCTATTGTTATTTTTTGTTAATAGCTTTTAAATGGCAGAGAATTTTTTTTCTAAGGGTAATGACGCCAAAAATGCAGAATTTCATTTAATACCTACAGAATTGCACTTTAGAGTGGCTAGGGGATGTGTAGATGAAGTGTTTATATTGAAGCAGTATTTAGATAAAGGTAGGGAAGTTTTCATTGGATTTATGGATTTAGAAAAGGCATATAATAGAATGGATAGGGGAGCAATATGGCAGATGTTGCAAGTGTATGGAATAGGTAGTAAGTTATTAAATGCTGTAAAGAGTTTTTATGAGGATAGTGAGGCTCAGGTTAGGGTGTGTAGGAGAGAGGGAGATTACTTCCCAGTAAAAGTAGGTCTTAGACAGGAATGTGTAGGTTAGGTTAGGTTAGGTAAGGTCTGTCAGGAAACAGGACAAATGTTTCCTGACGCGGGTCTTAGTCAGATGATGACCCGCCTTTGGAGCTTTTGGTCATCTGACCGAGGCCTTCCGCTGGCTTACCGGTCCACCCCTTTAAAAATTATGGTCATTTATAACCATTGTTATATGAGGAATGTGTAATATCACCATGGTTGTTTAATATATTTATAGATGGGGTTGTAAAAGTAGTAAATGCTAGGGTGATGGGAAGAAGGGTGGGATTAAATTATGGGGAATCAAGTACAAAATGGGAATTGACACAGTTACTTTTTGCTGATGATACTGTGCTTACGGAAGATTCTAAAGAAAAGTTGCAAAGCTTAGTGGACGAGTTTGGGAGTGTATGTAAAGGTAGAAAGTTGAAAGTGAACATAGAAAAGAGTAAGGTGATGAGGGTATCAAATGATTTAGATAAAGAAAAATTGGATATCACATTGGAGAGAGGGAGTATCAAAGAAGTGAATGTTTTCAGATATTTGGGAGTTGACTTGTCAGTGGATGAGTTTATGAAGGATGAGTTTAACCATAGAACTGATGAAGGAAAAAAGGTGAGTGCGTTGAGGTATCTGTGGAGACAAAAAACGTTATCTATGGAGGCAAAGAAGGGAATGTATGAGAGTATAGTGGTACCAACACTCTTATATGGGTATGAAGCTTGGGTTGTAAATGCTGCAGTGAGGAGGCGGCTGGAGGCAGTGATGTCCTGGCTAAGGGCAATGTGTGGTGTAAATATTATGCAGAGAATTCAGAGTGTGGAAATTAGGAGAAGGCGTGGAGTTAATAAAAGTACGTATTAGTCAGAGGGCTGAAGAGGGGTTCTTGAGGTGGTTTGATCATTTAGAGAGAATGGATCAAAATAGAATGACATAGTGTATAAATCTGTAGGGGAAGGAAGGCAGGGTAGGGGTTGTCCTCGAAAAGGTTGGAGGGAGGGGGTAAAGGAGGTTTTGTGGGCAAGGGGCTTGGACTTCCAGTAAGCATGTGTGAGCGTGTTAGGAGTGAATGGATTATTATTATTATTATAATCAAAAAGAAGCGCTAAGCCACAAGGACTATACAGCGCTGCAGGGCAGGAAGGAAGTGAGGGCATCAGGTGGCAAAAGGGAGATGGATGAGCAACAGGTTACGGATAACAGCGGGGCAGTGGATGGTGAAAGGGTAAAGGGCAGCAAGAGACTGAGCCAGAAAGGGCTGAGGGGAGTGCGAAAAGTATCATCAGAGTTTGTGGAGTAAATCGGTCGTTGTCAAGAAGTCAATGAGAGAGTCAGGATTAAAGGAGGGTCCATCAGCAAGAAGGGAAGGTAAAGAGAGAGTAGTAGAACGAAGACGACGTTGGAGGTAAATTCTGCGTGCTCGTTGATAGAGAGGGCAGTCTAACAGAATGTGGCTAATCGATACTGGAACTTGACACTGCTCACAGAGAGGAACAGGGTGCCTCTCCATGAGATACCCATGAGTAAGACGAGTGTGGCCAATGCGAAGGCGGGAGAGAGTGGTCTCCCAACTTCGGCACTGATGACAAGAAGACGGCCAGTAACCTATGCTCGGTTTAATAGAATGAAGTTTGTTACCGAGCAGAGTTGACCAACGTTGTTGCCAACGGGTGCGAAGGTGGGTAGCTATTGCAGCAAAATAGTCCAGAAATGGAACACCTCGATAGGAAATTGGTAGGTCATATACTGCTGACCGCGCAGCAGTGTCTGCCTGTTCATTGCCCTGTACGTCGACATGACCAGGGACCCAACAAAAAACAATATCTTTATGTTTGGTAGAGATACGGCGTAGCCAAAGTTGGATACGGAGAACTAGGGGATGAGATGTATCAAATTTTCGTATAGCCTGTAGAGCACTAAGGGAGTCTGAGACTACTACAAATGATGACACAGGCATAGATGCAATACGAATAAGTGCTGCAAGAATGGCATACAGTTCAGCAGTAAAAATGCTAGCTGAAGATAGTAAATGCCCTCGTACGACGCTGTCCGGAAACACTGCTGCGAATCCGACGCCGTCTGAAGACTTAGAGCCATCTGTGTACACAGCGGTGGCATGAGAATGGGAGTGGAAGTGATCAAGAAAAAGAGAGCGGGAAGCCACCGTAGGCAGTTGAGCTTTCGAGCAAGGGAGTGAGAAAGAACAGACCCGAACAGCTGGAACTTCCCAGGGGGGCAGGGAAAAGTGAGATGCTACATGAACATATAAAGGTGGTAACTGAAGGGAAGACAAGAGTGAATGTAGGCGAAGAGAAAAGGGACGGAGCAAACAGGGGCGGCGAACGAATAAAGAATGTCTACTAATATCAGTGACCATTCTATAAATGGAAGGATTGTGTAGATCGTGAGAGCGTACATAGTAACGAAGGCAATGGGCATCACGGCGATCAGACAAGGATGGAACATTTGCTTCTGTATAGAGGCTCTCAACAGGGGAAGAGCGAAAAGCACCAAGGCACAAACGTAAGCCTTGGTGATGGATAGAGTTAAGGCTAGAGAGAGTAGCAGGAGAGGCCGCGGAATAAATCTGGTCACCATAATCGAGTTTCGATAAAACGAGGGCTGAATGTAGGCGAAGCAGAGTTCGACGATCAGCTCCCCAGGAAAGATGAGCAAGGGTTTTAAGAAGGTTTAGCCGGCTGTGACAAGTTGCCTTCAGAGAGGTAATGTGAGGTTTCCAGGTTAACCGACGGTCAAAGAGAAGGCCTAGAAACCTGACTGTATCACGTTCGGGGATACGGGAGCCATAGAGATACAAAGGATGATCGGAGATAACAGAGCGTCTAGTGAAAGTAATTTGGTGAGTTTTGGTACTTGAAAATTTAAACCCATGTGTGTTGGCCCAAGTGGAAACAAGGTCGACTGCATGCTGGAGAGAAACTGAAATAAGGTGACAGTCAGCGCCTGCACAAGCAATAGCGAAGTCATCAACATAGAGTGATGACCAAATATTGGGTGGAAGAACAGAGGCCAAATCATTTATAGCAAGGAGAAAAAGTGTTGTGCTTAGAACACATCCCTGAGGGACACCTTCAGCTTGGACGAAGTCCGGGGAAAGAACATTATTGACTCGAACACGGAAATGTCTGTCAGTTAAAAAGTTCTTAAGGAAGGATGGTAGATTGCCTCGGAGGCCTAAGGAATGGGCCTGGGCCAAAATATTATACCTCCAAGTTGTGTCATATGCCTTCTCAAGGTCAAAAAATATGGCAATAACTGAGTGATTATTCGCAAAGGCATTACGAACATACGTATCTAAGCGTAGTAAGGGGTCTATGGTAGAACGACCCTTACGAAAGCCATATTGACTAGCGGAGAGACTGTTGTGAGTCTCTAAATACCACATTAAACGTCGATTTACGAGGCGTTCCATCACTTTGCAAACTGCACTTGTAAGAGCGATGGGGCGATAGTGGGAGGCATCATGTCCTGTAGTACCCGGTTTGCGGAAAGGGAGAACAATGGCAGATTTCCACAGCTGGGGAAGAACTCCTTGTGCCCAAATAAGATTGAAGAGGTGTAAGAGGACTACAAGGGCTGACCGATGTAAATGTTGTAACATACGAATATGAATGTCATCAGGCCCAGCTGCCGATGATCGGCAGGCTGAGAGCGTTGCCTCCAGTTCTTGAAGTGTAAAAGGCACATTATACTGTTCTTCTCCGAGAGAAGAAAAGTCCAAGGGTACTAACTCTCTGGCAGACTTTGAGGAAAGAAACGAGGGGCATAGATGGAGCCCTCGGGAAATACGGACCAGATGTGTGCCAAGTTCAATGGCAACGTCGAGAGGGTTTGCTATATCAACACCAGTGACCCGTAGAACAGGAGCCGGGTCAGGAGAGTATTTACCACTCAATTTCCTCACTTTTTTCCAGACTGCACTCATAGAAGAAGCAGAGGTGATGGTGGAAACATAGTCTCGCCAACAAGTGCGTTTAGCTTCACGGATGACACGGCGAGCGATCGCACGCTTCTGCTTAAAATCAACAAGTCTCTCAGCGGTTCTATTGTACCGGTACCTGCCCCATGCAGCACGTTTCAAACGTACTGCACGAGCACAAGCAGGAGACCACCAAGGCACGCACTTCTGAGAATGCCTGCCTGAGGTTTGGGGTATAGAATGAGAAGCTGCGGTATAAACTGATGTCGAGAAGATGTGTAGGAGCTCATCAATGGAGGATGAAGAAGGAACCTCACTAAAAGCAGTGAGGTGTGAGTAAAGATCCCAATTTGCCCGATCAAATTGCCAGCGAGGGTTACGGGAAGGTGGTGAATAGGAAGGAGAAGTAAGAATGATCGGAAAATGATCGCTGTCATGTAAGTCTGGTAGAACAGACCAGGTGAAGTCTAGTGCAGTGGAGGAAGAGCAGACTGATAGATCGATGCAAGAGAGAGTATGAGTACGAGGATCAAAATGGGTGGGAGTACCCGTATTTAAAACATGGAGGGGGTGAGAGGCAAGAAAAGCCTCCAACTGAATGCCACGTGAGTCACAATGAGACCCCCCCCAGAGGAAATGGTGGGCATTAAAATCACCAAGTAACAGAAGTGGTGGTGGTAAGGATGAAACAAGAAAGGCAAAGTCTGGGATAGAAAATGCTCGAGAAGGAGAGAGATATAAAGAACATATTGTAAACCACTTATTCAAGTGGATACGGGCTGCAGTGTAATGCAGCGAGGTATGGACAAATAGTTGACAGTACGGAATATCATTGCGTAGAAGAAGGGCACTTTCATTAAAGGTCCCATCTGAGAAAGGATCCGAAGAATACAATAAATTATAGCCTGAGATAGGTTGGAAAACAGCCGAGTGTAATTTTGGTTCTTGTAAGCAAGCACCAACAGGGGAAAACCTGGAAAGCAACATCTGAAGCTCACCCCGATTACCCCTGAGGCCGCGGATATTCCACTGTAAATAGGCCATGATTGGCGATGAAGAAAATATCAGGAATCTGTAGGTAAAGGCACCTACGGACTAGAGGGGTTAGAAAAGTCAACGTGTGGTGGCATTGGAAGATGTTCAAGTAGCGAAGGAACGGAGCGTTGCGAAGAATGGGGTTGTGAAGATGGAGGAGAGGGAAGAGAAGGAACAGGAAGTGAATCAGTGTCCATTGAAGGTTTAGTCTCTGCAATATATTCTGAAATGGCTTCAAGTGTTTCTGAATTCAAAGATGTATGGGAAACCATATTGGAGATAGGAGGAGGAGGGTGAGTAAAGATTGGGACAGTAATGGACTGTACCAAAGTAGAGGGGGAGGGAAAAGTGTAAGGGACTGGAGATGAAGTGTGGGGGGGGACAGAAGAGGTAGAAACCTGGGAGGTGACAGAAGAGGGAGAAACTTGGGAGGGGACGGGGGTGGAAGGCATAGTACGAGGAGGAGGGTGAATCTCCACACTTGTAATAGAGCCAGAGAGAGGGGAAGAACTAGGTACAGAGACTGGAAAGGTAACGTGTGGAGGTGGAAGAAGGGAAGGAAGGGGCAAAGAAGATTTGAGCAATGCGGATTTTTTGGACTTCTGAGTAGAGGGGCGATTGGTATTAGGTGTCGTACGAGGTCTTGTCGATACTGGGGCTTGTGAGGAAGGACGCGAAGATGTGAGAACAGACTGAGTTGTAGTCGGGACGTCAGAGCCAAGGACAGCAAAAGGATTAGATGCCGTAGTGGCTATGGGAGGGGTAACAACAGAGGAGGCTGCAGAAGATGGGACCCCAGAAGTGGGGGGACGTTTGGAAACACGAGAATAAGAAACACGGGGTAGTCTCCCTTGGAGGCGGAGATGAGTAACTGCCATAGCATAAGGGAGACCTTCTGCCTCTTTGAGGCAACGGATTTCACGTTCATTTAAGTAGACCTGGCAACGGCGGGAGTACGAAGGGTGAGCTTCATTACAATTAAGGCAAGATGGATGTTGACTGCAAGATGTATTAGAATGGTTGTCGGCACCACAGACTGGGCATTCGGCCATAGATCTGCAATATTTCGCTGGGTGACCAAAACGCCAGCAATTTCTACATTGTTGCGGTGTAGGTATCACCTTTCGAACTTGTAACCGATGTCCCGCGACATATACAGAGGACGGGAGTTCTCGGCTGTCAAAAGTTAAACGAGCCACATTGCAAGGGTAACGTCTCCGCCCCCGGGCAGGAAGGACATAAGTGTCTACTTTGAGGATTGGGAGATCCTGGAGTTCCAGCTGTTCAAAAATGTCATTGCCACATGACTGGAAATTCTGTTGGACTATGGTATGGGGCAGAATGACAGTACCACTACAAGAATTGAGAGAAAGATGTTTTTCAATAGTGATAGGAGTAGTATCGATATTCGAAAGGAGAGAAAGATCATGAGCTTGGGTAGCATTCTGGACAGTGACGATGCGTGTACCGCTCTTGAGAGCGTGAAATGAAATATCTCTGCCAACATGACGCAGGAGCGCTTTGGCAATACTATGGTCAGAAAGGTAGGCAGAAGAAGAAGTTGGTCTTAAAGTAAAGAATTTAGTCCATTGTGTGGTCCGAAACTGAGCGTGGAGAGGGAGTGCTTGACGTGTCGGTCGTTTCCGAGTAGAATGGGAAGGTAACGACGGAGCATCATCAGGAGATTGACGTTGGCGTTTAGGAGTAGGACCGGAGTTGGTCCGGCAGGAAATGGGTGGGCGATTCGAAAATTGCCGTACCGTAGAGGGAGAAGCCGGAAGCATAGTCAAAGGAGAGCGGAGTTCAGACAAATCGAAGGAGTCAGTCGAAGCCCCGGTACCTGAAGCGGGTGAGGAAACAGCACCAGCAAGAGGTACAGGGGCATCAGGAGTGTCCGAAGAGTGGTCTAAACACAAGGCAGGGTCAGAATGGGGTGCGGTATCAAGAAGGGGCCCGGGGGTAGTGGTTTCATGGACTAGGGCTGCCATGGTTAGGTTACTCCTTTGCTTTTTGTTTTTAAGAAAAAAAAAGAAAGAAGAAAAGAAAATAAAAATAAAAAAAAGAATAAAAAAAGGGGGGAGCGGGGAGGAATAGTTCCCAGGAGGAATGAAAGGGCCGGAAATCCCCCTCCGCGCCCAAGAGGACTCGACACCGCTAGTAGCGCAGATGCAGCATGGAACCCGTGCCATACCCTACCCTTCATGCCAGTAAACCAGCAATCTGGGATAGCAACCTCACATCTGCCGAGCTACCTCGGTGGACAAAAGAGAGGGCGGCCGGATATCCGCCACAAAGCATACCTCCTTCAGCCACCACCCCCGGAATCCGAAAGGTGGCTTCCAGAGATACACCCGTCGCCCAAAAGACACCCAAAGCTACTCCGGGATACCGGAGAGGGATCGGGACATCCCTAGGCAATCCAGATTCCACGGCAAACTACGCCACCGCCAAGAAACCTCAACGGAATGGGATGGACCCCGGTGTCCTTTCCCCTACCTAGGAACTAGTGCGCCTGTGGGAGAAATCACGAAGGCCAAGAAGAGGAAGGGCAAAAGGGAGGGGTGAGGAGGAGGAGGAGGAATGGAAAAAGGGGAGGATGGGGAGGATGGGATAGGGGAGGGGAGAATGGGGGGTAATTAGGTTCGGTCTGAGGAAGAAGACCGACAGGGCTAATTCCTCAGACCAAGAGCCTCTTCACCACGCCAAGGAGCCCCCCTTGAAGAGGAGGAGTGAATGGAGACGAATGGTATTTGGGACCTGACGAGCTGTTGGAGTGTGAGCAGGGTAATATTTAGTGAAGGAATTCAGGGAAACCGATTATTTTTATATAGCTGGACTTGAGTACTGGAAATCGGAAGTACAATGCCTGCACTTTAAAGGAGGGGTTTGGGATATTGGGAGTTTGGAGGGATATGTTGTATATCTTTATAAGTATATGCTTCTAAACTGTTGTGTTCTGGGCACCTCTGCAAAAACAGTGATTATGTATGAGTGAAGTGAAAGTGTTGAATGATGATGAAAGTATTTTCTTTTTGGGTCACCCTGCCTTGGTGGGAGATGGCCAACTTGTTAAAAAAGAAAAAAAAATGTAGACAGCCTGTACTGTTTGCATAGTCAGCCTGTACTGTCTGCATAGACAGCCTATGTTGTGTGCCAGCTGAGTTCATATTTCGCACCATGCTCGTGCTGCCACCTGTAGGCCTCTCAGTGGGCATGCCACTTCAACCCACATCACCCTGCCTCTCTCTCACTCTGGCAGCCAAGTGCTCTTAGTCAACAAGCCTACTACTCTCTCCCTCGCTGGCATGGCCCCTTGGGGCCATGGGCACAAATACACTGCCTGTGTACCCAGATTTCACAAATAAAGTAAGAAGCCTCCGAAGCCTTATCGTTGAACCCCGCCTGCAACAACATGACAATAACATTTTAGAAAACTTTGGTGACAGCGGTGCCTCACAGCAAGTGTGTTTGCCCAGAGGAGGGAAGGAAGAGGAATGAAGTCGTCTTCACTTCTTCGTCCCATACAAGAAGCATCCATCTCTCAGCGAGTTATCTGGATGTTGTGTCTGCAAGTCTTAGCATCCAGAGAAAGGTACAAGCAGAATCACTTGTATGTTGCTGCTGCTTTTGTTCTTCAGCTCAGTACGGCTATTTCAGCAAGTCAGAGGTGAGTTTATGGTGATTTTGGAGTCCAGTGTAAGTGTTTCTCCCCGTGTTTGTGGGTGGGAGAGGAGGAAGTGGCCGATCCTTGCCTCACCCATGCTCACCCTACTGTACACCACCATACACCACTCACTGCTACTCATTACCTCTCTGCTGTGTTTTCTGTGAATTTTTGTGTGAATTCTTGGCCAGAGCTGTTTATCCGAGTGCCTGAGGTCACTCAAAGCCACGTGGATCACAAAACCACATGGATCTACAAGCCGCGTGGTTTAAGCCAGATTGCAAGACATGCTGTGATCTGCTGCCTGACTTCACGACATCACCCACGATGCTGCCCGACTTCATGATGTCTGCCTGATGTCACCTCGCGATGTCGCCCCATGACATCCCTCATGACGTCACCTCGCTGTCTGCTGACGTCGCTTCATGATGTCACCCCATGACATCATCTCATGACGTCATGCCTGACATCACATGAGCAATATGTTGTGTTGTCGAGAAGATTGAGAGAAGTTATACGTCATGTATTAATTCATCTCTGTCAGTGTTGTCACATATTTGTGTATGGCTTAGTATCGATTTTTGCACAGAAAAGTGTCATTTGCAGTGCAAGCAATGTTGTACTGCATGTGCAGTGTGTGTGCAGTTTTCCATGTGTCCTGTGTGGTCTTGAGCCCAGCTGTGTGTGTAGACCACAGTTCTGTGCTCAGACCAGTGTAGCACCTCGCGTTGTCACCCAGTGTGACCCGCGCGCGGCGTTAGTTACAAGCACCTGAGCCCCTTGTTCGGAAAGCTTTTTATGTTCGCCACTCGTGATGCCCTGCAGAATCATACCTGGTACGATTCCCATCGAGATTTGTTTCAATTTACTACCTGACCGTCAGAGCAGTTATATGTAGCAAACCAGTCTGGGGACGCTTAGACTAACCTCTGCTATAACTCCAACTGCCGAGAGAATGACACTCATCAAGCTGCAGTTAGACCCTGTCAGCAGGCGCTGTGTCAGCCTCGTGTCACAGCTTCAGTGAGCAGCCTGCACAATGATGATATCACTTTGACTGCTAGCCCACTCACGGGCATATGGTGTATGCTGTTACGGCTTCCAGATGTTTTGCCGAGTCGTCTCTGCCACGACTCACTCCGCACTTGCCTGCATTGACAGCCCCAGCGACAGTACCAGTCAAGAAATGTCCTCCTGAGTCGCTTGCCAGTAGAAGTCCTGCCCAGTTGCCGAGTACTGACGATGCCTCACTCGAGGGCACCAGCAGGTTGTGCCCCAGCATGAGGGAACCCTGCAACAACTACTACGATGACTGCTTCACTGCTCCAGAGGAGACCGTACCCTGTTACATCACAGCTCAGCTGCAGCGATGTCTCCTGTGTTGCAGTATCTGTCCAGATGCAGGAAGGTGTGCAGTGATGCCCATCGACGGTCACTGCTTTAGACCCCACCTGTTTTTTTTTCTTCCCTCCCTGTAGGAAGCTTTTTTTTCCTTGTCTGTGTGTATATATGCTTTTATTTTGTGTTCTGTGCCCTGTTCCTGCGAGAGAGAGAGACCAAGTTTTTTTTTTCCGCCAGTCATGGTCGAGGACGACCATGGTGGTTCGTGGCCGAGCAAATGTAGACAGCTTGTACTGTCTGCATAGACAGCCTATGCTGTCTGCCAGCTGAGTTCATATTACGTACCATGCTCGTGCTGCCACTTGTAGGCCTCTCAGTGGACATTTTAGAAAACACATACAGTGGACCCCCGGTTAACGATTTTAATCCGTGCAAGAGGGGTAATTGTTATGCGAAATAATCGTTATGTGAATGAATTTTCCCCATAAGAAATAATGGAAATAAAATTAATCCGTGCAAGACACCCAAAAGTATGAAAAAAAAAATTTTACCACATGAAATATACATTTTCCCACACACAAAGAGAAGGATACATGCACAATAGTAGAGTAGTACATGCACAGTATATATTGTGCATGTACTAGTCTACTAAATGAAGAATAAATGACACTTACCTTTATTGAAGATGCAGCAATGACTGATGAGACACTGTGTCCTGGGAGTGCCTTTTCCTCCTGAGTACTGTAGGTCCTGTTTGGCATTTTCTTCCAGAACAGGCCTTATCACACTGTGTATGCCACTACGATTCTTAAATCTCTCAAACCAACCTTTGCTGGCTTTAAATTCACCAATATGAGCACTAGTTCCAGGCATTTTTCCCTGTTCACCTGGGTGTTAGTCGACTTGTGTGGGTTGCATCCTGGGAGACAAGATTAAGGACCCCAATGGAAATAAGTTAGACAGTCTTCGATGACACTGACTTTTTTGGGTTATCCTGGGTGGCAAATCCTCTGGGGTTAATTGTTTCTTGGTATTCTCAATAAGCCACACCAACAACGGTGCTACAGCAGCAGCAGCAGCTGACAGTGCAGCAGCAGCAGCAGCTGACAGTGCAGCAGCAGCAGCAGCTGTACCACCAATAGTAGCGATACTTATCAATGATCTTTTTCTTCATCTCTATTGTAATTCTCACCCTTATTGCTGTAGGGTTGGCACTAGAAGCTTTCTTGGGGCCCATGGTCACTTATTTTCCAGAAAAAGCACCGAAAACACTGTAATAATACGAAATATTCCGATTGTATGCTTGGATGTTACCGCGGAGGCTGGCTGGTAAACAATGCCACCGGCGGAACATGTGAGCATGGCTCAGGCCGCGTCTCGGACGAAAATCGGTAAGCGGGTTTTTAAGCGGTATGTGAGGCAAAATTTTTGCGATTAAAGTAAGCGGTATGCGAAATAATCGCTATGTGATGCCATCGTTATGCGGGGGTCCACTGTATTGACAAAAGACTTTTTTTTTTTGCGAGGCTTATGTAATTATTCAATTTAGTTGGTAATGATATGAAGTTTTTCAGCAGATTTTAAGTTAATACAGTACAGTGGACCCCCGCATAACGATCACCTCCCAATGCGACCAATTATGTAAGTGTATTTATGTAAGTGCGTTTGTACGTGTATGTTTGGGGGTCTGAAATGGACTAATCTACTTCTCAATATTCCTTATGGGAACAAATTCGGTCAGTACTGGCACCTGAACATACTTCTGGAATGAAAAAATATCGTTAACCGGGGGTCCACTGTATACTGATGTACATTTTGGTTGAGTTTTCCCTTGCTTAAATGTGTAAAATTGGTAAATGCAGAAAAGATTTTGAAATTCCAAGAATATCAATCATTCTGTTCAGGTAAATCAAAGCAAGAATTGCAGAACTTTCAGTATAAATCTCTCTCTCATAAAATGTTAATTGAGCTGCAAAGCTTATGCAAGTTTTAATTCATGAACTTAGAGAAGTACAACTGCTGCTTCTTTCTTTCAATGCACCAGCTGTATCCCACTGAGGCAAGGTTGGTCCAAAAAGAAAAAAAGTTTCTCTTTTTAAATTTAATAATATATATAGGAGAAAGGGTTACTAGCCCCTTGTTCCCGGCATTTTAGTCGTCTCTTACGCATGGATTGGCTTATGGAGAAGGAATTCTGTTCCCCTTCCCCACGGAGATGAACGGAAATAAACAAGAACAAGGACTAAGAAGAAAATAGAAGAAAACCCAGAGGGGTATGTATATATATGCTTGTACATGCATGTGTAGTGTGACCTAAGTGTAAGTAGAAGTAGCAAGACGTACCTGAAATCTTGCATGTTTATGAGACAGAAAAAAAGACACCAGCCCTCCTACTATCATGTAAAACAATTACAGGCTTTCATTTTACACTCACCTGGCAGGACAGCAGTACCTCCCTAGGCAGTTGCAGAAGTACAGCTGTCAAAAAAAAAAAAAAAAAAAGGCCTTATCATAAGGGTTTAGGGCTTTGTTATGATTATAATAATAAAAACATTTTTCAATTACTCATATATAAAATAACATTTAACACACACAAAAACAGTTTATTATGCCTTTAGAGATTTGTGCAGACGTCCTGAAGTTGTCAACCCCTCTTGACTGATAAAATACCAATTCCAGGAAATTGTATTAAATTAAGTACAGGCGGGGCCCCCTTTCATACAGCTTCTAAGGTTCATGACCCGCAAACAATAAGCAAGAATTGTCATTGGATTGAAAAGAGTATTTTTTCTTTATAGAATGCATCTACAACACCTGATAGTGTAAACACATTATCATATATTAGTGCTTAATACAGCTAAAAAACATAAAATAGTAAAATTAATATGTACGCAGTACATACAATACTTACCTTAAACTATGATGTCATTCATCCTTCCCTTTTGCAACTGTTGCACGAAAATGGTGATAATGGCAGAAAAGCAGTAAAAGCATCAAATATAATGAACAATGGCTCAAATGAGAGCCAATGAAAATGTGAAACGCCAAAAAGTGGGAGCTGTATACGCAGGGCCTCCTGTACGTACGTCTTTCCAGTGTTTACACCAGATACTTGGAATCTTTGAGAGAGAGTGTTGATTTGAAGAGGCTTAGTTAAATAATATTTCTGGTCAAGGTTAATATTCTTTAATGTTCCATCATAGAAGCTGTATAGTCCTTGTGGCTTAGCGCTTCTTTTTGATTATAATAATAATCCATCATAGAAATAGTGGTAGGATTTAGATGTACTTATAGTATGTTATAGATTGGCCCATTCTAAGACCTTATTACTCTTAGTGAATTTTGCCATATCCATCATACCATTCTTTCATGAATTGTTGAAAGCAAGTCCAAACAGTCATTATTTCAACCTACTTGAGGATGACAACGAGTTCCCCCATTGGTGGGAGACAATTTCATGAAATTAATGTGTCCAGTTTGGGCTTTGGAACTTTTCCAGATGTGAGCTTCTAATGGGACCTTGGAATGCTAAAGGGTTAATCTGAAACTTATTTTGGTATGTTTAACTTTCCTTGATATTAACTTAAAAGATTAAATTAACAGAAAAAAAAAAGTCTCCTAACAAATGAAGTGTACACTTATTTCTTGTACAGTCAATGGTATGTGGAATGACCGAGTCTGCTGTACAATTGGGCATCTCAGTCATTTAACAACTGAAGATTGTAGTACTGTTTGTAATATCAACCAACTCCCAGTGCAAATAATGGTGGTGACATCACCTAATTAAAAAATATGCATGAAAATTACGGCTGTCAAGTGATGCCTTTAGTATTATCAAATAATGATGTCTGCATTCTAAAGGGTTAAGTAAGAAAACAAACAAAGTTAATTCATGTACAGTAAATCCTTGATATAAAAGACTTAAAATTATAGCCCAAATCCACTAGTTAAATTGTACTTTTAACACTACATTTTCAATGTTTATTGTCGTATATCTGTCGTATATTAGGTATACAGCAGAGTACTGTAGTGCATTTTTTTTTTTTAATATTTTTTAACATTCTAATAAAACAGACACCCCCTACTAGTTTGTTAGATCAAGGGTTCACTGTACTGTATTACTGAGATGAAATTACAGTAATATTTTTTACTTTTTGTACAATAACTGCTTGTATTGAGATTTTCTATTATAGTAGCTGTATAATCCTCCAGGTTTAGCGCTTCCCCCTTGATTATAATAATAATCTATTATAGTAGATGTTAAATTAGGAACACTGATGTTCAAGTAGCACATGGTGTTATTTTCATTATCATAATAGTAAATACTGATCTTGAATAAGCAAAAAACTACAGTATTAACAAATTTATATACCATTTCCAGCTTTTTTTTTCACATAGTATTTTTTTTTAGCATTAAAGATATGTTAACATATCTTAGGTATCACACATTTCCTTCTCTGCTGTCACAGTCTTGTCGAGACGGTCTCTGCTCCCATGTCGGAGGCTAGGGTTTAATCCTCCTGCATTGCATGCATTAATACAGTTTTACAACTATCATCATGTAAAATCCTGGCTTAATGTGTTGGCAAATCTCTTGTCATGGACCAAACAACTTTCCATTGATTGGGGAAAGGGGAAGGTGAGAAAAGAATCTTAAGAGCCATCTGAAAAATACTTTTTCTCTAAGAATTAAATCATTGGGTTAGATTTTCCTAAATTAAACAGGAAAATGTTTTTCCTATCACGTGCAAGTGTATTCTTCAGTTATAAGTACTGCACTACTCAGTGGTATGGTAGTACAGCTGAATGATGCATATGGGTTAGCACTTTCCACAAATATGAAAACTATTAAATGAGAAGTCTAGCTTTCAATGGTTTTTGATTCTTTTTAGTTGTTACAGAATCAAACTTTATAATAAAGTGACAGTGAAGGAAAGATTTCTTGTCAAAAGTGTACAGGAATACTACTGTTTTAGTATATAGGTTAAAAATGAATTTACTACATATGAATTGGTTACCTGTATAAAGTACAGTATGCATGAAGAGAATCCTAAAAAAGAAATACAGTAAACCTTCCATATAAGACTGCTTAGCACTTCTTTCTGATTATAATAATTCCATATAAGACTAAATGAGGGAAGCAGATAACTGATAATGGCAATTGTGATGGATAGAGAAGAGATTGTTTTGCTGAGATTGTAACAATAATGGGAAATTTTGTAACTAATGGACTTGTCCACTGTTTGCAAATCAACTGACTCGGTGGATTTTATTCTGTATTTCCAAAGTCCATTTTATGGAGGATTTACAAACAAATGATTTACTGTTTACAAAGAAATCTGTCTCTCCTATTTCTGGCTCAAGTGGTGCGATCTTGCATACATGGACTTCAGCATTTTTTAATTCATTATAAGTGTTTGTATCCACTTAGAACATAGGGAGAAAATTAATGATGCTCAGGTATTCATGAAATTCAGCTTTTAATTCATTTTGAGAATATGCTACTTCATCTGCACAACCTTGAGACACTACAGTTTTCAGGTTTTGGATGCAGTGCTGAATGACCCATCTGGGTTTACGTTTTTTGTGTCTATTATAATAATTTAGGTTTTGGAGATTCATTCAACTTGTCTGTTTTGCTAAAGCAAAAAAATTTTGTGTGATCAAACAGGCAGAGGGTGGCATTGGTATTTGCCATTCAATTTTATTTTTTAGATGTTTCCACTTGAGTTTGAAATTAGTTTTTTCAAGTCATAAATGTAAACAAATACGTACATTTATTACGAGTGACTTTTGCCT